>NC_142312.1:19499090-19650606 GCF_054855325.1 Carica papaya | reverse complement strand
TCAAATTCTGATACAAGTTCATCTACTTTCATTCCCTTAGATACTCCATCTAAGATTAGAAAGCACATCTTCGTACCAATAGCTGCTGATATTTCTGTTTCAGATTACCTTCTGTCTACATCTCCTCATCCTCATTGTCATCACCATCATCATCCGCATCCTACTCCTCAGTTGGCAAACACATAGGCAACTGAGTAGCAATCCTCTCAAGTGGAAATTTCTTGTCATGTTTTCTGCTCATAGACAGCCAAAAACATAAATCAAACTTACCTTTTTGCTTTACATTATCACGAATCTTTTTTGCCATCCATGTTTTCCCTATTCCTAGTTTCCCAACAAGGTACACACTACTGTAACATGGTCATCGTGCAGTAATTGAGCTAACCAGATTCCAATAATTATCCATATCTTTCCTCGTCGTTTTCACGAAGATGAGAAAAAAGTCATGATAATCTGCAGTGCCAGACTCACAGTAATAGTGACTCAGAAATTAACAATATGAAAAATTATTCTCATCATTGTTGTCACCAAAAATTGGATTATTAGGCAAGTTGACATAAATAATGCGTTCCTAAATGGAGATTAAGCACTATATGGTTTAAAACAGGCACCTAGAGCCTGGTTTGAAATGTTAAGGAAGACACCGCTTGACTGAGGTTTCAGAAAGTCAAAGTGTGATTTCTCTCTTTTCATCATGAAGAGTGACGGTAAACTTATGTTTGTGCTTATAGATGTTGATGACTTAATATTGACAGGTAATGATATAAACCTGTTAAAAGGTTTTGTGCAAGAGTTGGACAAGAAGTTTGCCTTGAAAGATTAGGCTCACTGCATCTATTTCTTCGCATTGAGGCAACCAAAGATGAAACAAGAATCTTTTTGACACAAACTCAATACATAGAAGACCTGATTAAAAAAACAAGCGTGGAGAACTCAAAATCCTACAACCTATAGAAGAATTATAGGTGCGCTGCAATATATAATTCATACAAGATCTGACCTTGCTACATTATGAACAAGCTGAGCCAATTCCTACAGCAACCAACAATAAAGCATATGCAAGCAGTAAAAAAGGTACTGAGATATCTAAAAGGCACAAAAACTTTTGGCATACATATTCAATCCTGCAGCAGTTATACACTCACTGGTTACTTTGATGCAGATTGAGCATGTAATAGAGATGACAGAAGGTCAACTGCTAACTATTGTGTCTTTTTTAGTTCTAATCTAGTCTCTTGGAGCTCGAAAAAGCAAAGTGTTGAATCAAGATCAAGCACAAAATCTGAGTACAAGGCATTGACGCGTGTCATGTGAGATTGCTCAGTTAGAGTCTCTACTTAAAGAGTTGTTCATTCGCCTTCCAGAGGTTCTCATAACTTGGTGTGATAACTTGAGTGCAAGTCAATTAGCAAATAATCTAGTCTTTCATGCAAGGATCAAATACATAGAAGTAGACAGTTATTTCATAAGAGAAAGGTTCTTGATAGAAAAATTGAGGTGAGATACATACCATCACAAGATTAAATAGCAAACTGTCTTACCAAAGCTCAAGGAGGAATACAATTCTACAACTCAAGAAACAAACTTGAAGTAGTTGAAATACCTCTATCACTGCCAAGTTTGAAGGGAAATGTCTAGGAACATGTGACAAACAGCCAAAGAAACACCATCAGCAGTGTGTATGTACCTGTACCTGCAACCTGCACTGCGCAAATCATTGCCTGTAACCTGCACTGTACAGATCACTGCCTGCAACCTGCACTCACAGTGAGAGCACATGATAATTTGTTGTAACTTGTCATTTATTGACAACTGTAGATCATTCATTTGAACACTTGTAAATCTTTGATTTATTATAAAACTCTATAAATTAAAAGTCTTTCATCTCAGTATATTAAGCTGAAAATTGTCCAGCATATTCCTCTCATTTTTCTTTCTTAAAGGAAGCTGAATATGGTTCCTTCTTTGATGAATTGCCTTCTTGTAAGTGTTTGTGTTTGCCGTGCTTGTTTTTACATTACTATTATAGATGGCAGTCTTGTGAAACCCTTATCACAATAGTGTTTTCCTTCCTTATTTTCACCTTTCACATCATCTGTATAATTTCATAGTTTGAAAGGAGCTATTAGTAATTTCAAGATTCATAAAGGCAATCCTTTAACAGGGTAAATTTCAGCATTACTCCAATGGTTGCAAGTTTTCAGGCCACTGCTTTTTGAAGCTTCTATTAAGAGAACTTTTGGTAGTTAAATACCTACTCTAATTTTTCTTGATACCTAAAAAAGAAAAAATTTGTAACAGATGACTTTTGTGTCTTTTGTACAACATTTTGTAAACTTTATCACTCTGAAATGGAAATCTAAAATAGTTATTTCGTGTAACATTTAAATTTAAACGCCCAATGATGTTGTTGGTTTTGTGACATGTATAACCTTGCAGGTATTATGTTTTCACCCAGTTAACTTGTATTGTTCTGTAGGTACTACGATGCTTTGTTTTTTTTTTTAAATGATGAGAAGCAGACCTATGGTTTCTATTGCTTTGGAGCTGTCCTTTTCCTTGCTTCTGGTGTTGATTTCGTTATGGTGTTGCTATTTTGTGAAGAACATGCTCTGGTTTGCTGGATTGTGAAAGTGATTTTAATGAGGCACTGGGTGGTTATCCTGCAGTTTAAAGTTTAGAAGAATTTGGCTAGCAAGCTAGCAGGTGGTTGCTGTTGCCATGTGTTGGAGGGTCAAAGTCTGTTTATGTTGAAGCTTTAAATTTTTGAGCTTCTCTGAAATATATACAAGGAACGTTGTGAATTTTTAGGTTGGATGATGAAAGAAGTAGCAGATCTGGCTGTTAAAAATTGGTTTTGTCTCTGATGGTGAAGTTGCTGCTAGGACAGAGTTTGTCTTTTGATGATCTTCCCTCGGATGTAAGATCGAATCACATGTTCATTAGATTTCAAGTGAAAACTGCTTGTTTGATTTAAGCTCAAGCTTTTTGACATAAAGATGGTCTGGTACAAAAGGTGCTGTATTTGGTATAAATTGGCTGCACGATAAGCTAGTGAGGGTCCATACGTAAGAGTGAAGGGTAAAATCTGCTGCTATTTTGCTTGTGACTTTTGGTCCGCTGATAATTGTAATTGCAATTTTTCTTTTGTTTATGCAGTTTGTAATTACGGTGTTGATAAACTATATTTCACTTAGTTTCAAATATAACTAAAAGTAGCAATAAACTGAGTCAAATATCTAAATATTTTAGTTCAAATTTTGTGGCATTTTAGCATGCAGATGATTTATGATTTTTTGAGTAACACCCATTACATGCTTCCACAAATGTAATCATATTCTTTATATGATGATCATAATAATAATAATAAGCTATGAAACTGTAGCAAATATAACTTCGATCACAAAAATAATATTCAAACAAACCCTGTAAGCTTTCTTAAGCTTAAGACATATTTCGAATGTGACCACCGTCTGAATAACAACTTGGTTAATTTTGTTTTGAAGACAATATTATATAAATAGGAGTTCTAACCAGGTATAAAAGGTCACTCATAAGTATATTCACTTAACCAAATGCCTCACTTTTTAATTGGAGTAGATGATTCCCAAGCATCTTGTCAGAAACGAAGAATAGTCTTAATCTTTTACAAATTAGAGTTTAAAAAATTTTAAAATTTAGCCAGCAAACAAACATAAAGATGGACTTTGTTTAGCTTGGAAGATCTCTTTAGCAATGACAACAATCAACACTAAAGAAAACTTTTATGATGTCTTAATCAAAGACAACACTTTTTTCACAAAATGAATACTCATGAGTGCGTATGACCCTCCTTATTACACGATAAAAACAAATTTCTAGGAACAATTTCTCAAGCTAGACATTACAATTATACTTTTATTATTATTAACAGATGAACTTAATAAAATTTTAAGTGTCATTGAAAGAAAAAAAACGAAAAAATCAAAACAGTTCGTCTACCTCTATATTTAAAAGCATCATAAAAAGCTTAAGGTTTATAGACTTAGGCTTTACTGACAACTCATCTCATTGGACAAGTAAAAGATATTACGTTGCAAATCTAAAGGTTTACCTAGATATAGCCCTTGTGAATAGCCACTAATGTTTTTTATTCCTAGAAGCCTCAGTTCTATATGAACTTGTCGCCTTTTTTTATCACAGTCCTTTAATTAGTTCTACTTCAAGCTCTAAAAAGTTTGCCACAATACCACTTAAGTTTAAAGAGGCTTGGTAGAGGGATAACTCATAAGCACTAGTGATGGAAAAGCTTGGAAAACCTCATTCCTCAACTCGATTGTGCATCACTATTTTTAGAAATTAAAATGCACAAAAACAAAACTAACTAAATGACGCAAACCATATTTAGGACATATTTGAGCTAAGCTTAAATAGGTCGAAGCAAGACTTGATAAAATCCAACAATTGGAGCCTAGTTATGAAAACTTACAAAAAGAGCTAGCACTATAAGACGAACTGCACAAATGGTTGATTAGAGATGTAATCTATTGAAAATACCAAAGTAGAGAAAAATAAGTAAGTTAAGGGACCTAAACACTAGATATTTCCAATTGTTGGCAATAAAGCGGAAGAAAATAAAAACTATTAAAGCTATAGAAAATAGTCCAGCAAGTTGGATAACGAATCAATATAATATTGCCAGTCTTTTTGCACAACATTTTCATGATATCTTCACCTCGAGGAATTCATGTTTCCTAAAGCACTTAAAGCATATGTTTCTAGCATAAATCACAAGCAAAGACAATGACATGTTGGCACACATTCCTGATGAGGAAGAGATTTATGAAGCCATTAAAATACAAGTGTCCATTAAGACCCAGGGTCAGATGACATGTTTCTTATCTTCTACTTCCACCTTTTAGCCCATCATTAAGCATCATATCGTGGAACATATCCAAGCCTTCTTCAACTTTGGGTTCATGCTAAGGGAATTAAACCAAATAAATTTGGTGCTTCTATTGAACACTGAGGGATCATGTCAACTCTCTTAGTTTTGTCCAATTTTAGTTTATAATGTCAAGTATAAAATTATCTCAAAAATATTGGTTTTCCAACTATAACATCTCATGGAGGCTCTTATTTTACCTACTATTAGAAAATTAGCACTAACCTTAATGTAGAAATAATAGGATAAAATGCTTGTTTTTTTACCTACAGAGAACAATTGTTGATTTTTTTGTTTCTCCCGAATGCTACTAAAATTTCAGATAATTTTCATATCTAAAAACTCAAGTCTGCTTATAGTTTAATTTAACGTGAGAAAGATAATGGTAATATATATTTTTTTTAATGTTATTTGCTTTATTCAGTAAATAGAAATAATTTTTTTCTCCCTTATATACTCACCAAGTGAAATAGCCTGGAACTAGAAGGAAAATAAATTCATAAATTTAATACGGAAGCATATAATAACGTTAGGGTTTACATATCTTACACATAAATTTGAATGCCTAATAAGACTATGAAAATGTTCTTTTTATAACGGTTTATAAAGAAAAAAATAAAATAAACATATGAAAATAGTAAATAAATGTTGTAGGGAGGTTAACCTCCACTAGCTTTTGATGGGATCCGGGGGACACCTACTCACAACCCTTCTGCTGATTAGGATTTGGGTCTGGATCTTTTTTATCTGAAATGGTTAATAGGAGTGAACTACACTAACCCAATAAAAATATCACACTACTCACTGATACGGAAACTAAAGGTTGGTAAAAAAATATAAAATGACTAATGGAGCTCTTAATTTAAGTAAGTTCATTTATCATAAGAAAAATCATTTATTACATACTTACCGTTATGAGATTTTTAAAATCAACTTATAAAGACGATAACTTAAATAACATTATGATTTCTTAAACAAGTGAGTAAGAACAACGATTTTTTTTTTATCTGCTTACTGGTACAGAACAACAATTTTTTTTTTATCTGCTTACTGGTATCTCTGGGGATCCATAAAAATATACCCCTACACGTGAATCCAATATCTAAACTTTTCAACTACCGTCCTCATAACCTATCCGGTATTAGCGCCAAAAATATCATCTCTCGATATCCCGTCTGATATGAGAGTAAATTGGGTCGTCCCTATATCTTGTCCGGTATGAGCACCAAAATTATCATCCCTTGATACCTCGTCTGGTATGAGGTGACATTCACGGTTGGGTTTCCTATGTACCTGCTCCATCCACCATCGCTCAGGATATCTAGTAAGATAACCATTTATTAATTCACATCATCAAGTAATTTCTATTTGTATATTTAATTCATGTTTCACAATCAACCGTTAATATGACAAAAAAAGTGATATATGTATCAAGAAAACACAACTGAATTATTTAACTATTTTAATATATTATCATGTATTTAAATCTGTACAAGTAAAAAATCAGTTAAACATGACAAATAAATAACTAACCGATTCCGGCTCCATTAGTGACCTGTAATTATTTCTAAAATTTTTTAAATTCCACAGAATACCATACTATTGATTTTTAAGCTTCAATTTCATAACAGGGAATAGAGTGAGGGATTTTTACCCGAATCGGTGTCCAAAATACTGTACTTTCTACTGCATCTCTTGGCAGTTCTCGGATTTTCTGAATTTTTCTGCGAAAATTAATCACACTCCACGTACTTAAAAAATACTTCAAAAACCCAAAATCGGTGTTAAAAATTCCTTCTGACCAATTTTAGAATTTTGGCACGGCACCGCAGCCGTGCTCTGGTGACGGCACTACTATTTGCTGTTATGGTTTGCCTCGATCTAACTGTTTTTAGTTAATATAGACCAGTTTCGGCCGACTTTACACATATCTATGCAAAAAAATACGTTAGGGAGCCTCGATTGGCCCAAAAAAATCAAAAAACCGAAATCTAAGTGGTGGAGTTTTCGGGTGCGGTGGCTCTGCCGGCTCTCCTTCGCGGCTAGGATTCTTCCTTCGGTCAACCTGCAGAAAATAGAATGGTGAATATAACAGTAGAAAAATCACACGAAACGGGAACTGGAAAGGGCTTATCGAATGAGATTGCGAGTTTTGGGCCGTCGCGGCCTTGTCGAGTTTTGGCTGTAGTTTTCATATCACTCCTCTTTTTTTTTTGCTCTGATATGGCCACAAAGGTGCTCGGAATCGAATTCTGAGCAGGTAGGAAATTTTTTACCTATTTTGGCGGCCGTAAGTGGCTTCAGTGCGGCTACGGTCGCCAGTCGGCAGTCGGCTTCCTTTTCTGACATCTGGTCCTTCTTCTCCGGCAGAAGGGGCTAGCGGGTAGGGTTCAGATTCTATGTGATGCAAAATATTTATACCTATCACGCTTTAATCTGTGTCATCCATCACGATCGATCTTATCTGTCTGATCGCATATAAGGAGGAAACGAATCTGAATCGTTCATCATGTTTGATCTCAACCGTTCGATCGCACCTAAGAGAGAAATGAATATGAACCGTTCATCACGTTTGATCTCGACTGTTCGATCGCGCCTAAGGGAGAAATGGATCAGGATGGATCCAAGGCCGTCCGATCGCGGGGCACGCGGATCACTAGTGTGGCCTCCCACGTGGCACCAATAGCACGCTTGGCAATGCGACGCGCTCCGGTTCGTCGAGATTGCTGACTAGGCAGTCCTACGTGGTTGAATTTTCTCTATTTATACTTTAATTCCCTGTTTTCAATTTAAAAAAAAAAACACCTTCCGAACTCAAATTTTCACCCTTTCTTCCCAAAATTATTTTTAATTTCGTCCCTAATTCGTTTTTTCTCAAACTTTAATCAAATTAAAATAAAATAAATTTTTTTTTAATTATTATATATATTCATAATCCGTAAAAATTATCTCGGATCAATTTTTATGCCCGAGTGTTACAACTCTCTCCCCTTAAAAGAAATTTGGTTCCTTAAATTTACTGTCTTTTTGCTAATCAAACAGCTGGGGATACTGGGCCCTGAAACTTGAATCCAGTTTCCAAGTGGCCTCTTCCTACGTATGGTTCTGCCATAGGACCTTGATGAATGGAATTTCTCAGTTGTGGAGTACTATACTCTTTCGGTCTACAATGCCTACCAGTACCTCCTCATATGATAGATCCTCCTGAAGTAAAAGGGACTCGTGGGATAGGATGTGTGAGAGGTCTGGGTTGTACTTGCGTAGTATAAATACATAGAACACATTATAAACCCTAGATAGCTCTGGAGATAGTGTCAGTCTGTAGGCAATCGTACTGATCCAGTCTAAGCTCTCAAATGGTCTAATGAACCGGAGATTTAATTTTTCTCTCTTGCCAAATCTATTTATCCCTTTGAAGGGAGTGACATTAAGAAACACTCGGTCATCTTTCCTAAATTCCAAATCCCTTATCCGGGAGTCTACATAACTTTTATGTCTACTCTGAGCTGTCTGGATGTCTTTCCTGATTTTAACTATCTTAGTTGTAGTCTCCTCTACAAGATCTAAGCTGAATAATTTTCTATCACCCACATCTTCCTAACAGATTAGCGATCTGCATGGTCGGTCTACAATGGCTCGTACGGAGCCATATCGATTCTTATCTTGTAGCTGTTATCGTAAGCGAACTCTATCAGAGGTAGGTGATCATCCTAATGGCCTCCGAAGTCTAAAACATAAGCTTGGAACATATCCTTTAGTGTACAAATTGTTCTCGCTGATTGCCAATCAGTTTGAGGGTGGAATGAGGTGCTAATGGACAGTTTTGTTCCCATGGCTTACTAAAAACTAGGCCAAAATCGAGAAGTGAACCTGGGGTCTCTATCGGATACAACTGACACTGGAATTCCATGTAACCTGACTATCTCTTGGATATACATTTTGGCTAGTTTATCCAATGAGTCGGTCATCTTGATAACCTGGGATCTATATCGGATACAACTGACACTAGAACTCCATGTAACCTGATTATCTCTCGGATATACATTTTTGATAGTTTGTCCAATGGGTCAGTCATCTTGATAGCTAAGAAGTGAGAAGACTTGGTGAGTCAGTCAATAATTACCCAAATGGTATCATGTCCTAGGCGTGCTTTAGGCAACCCTGTTACGAAATCTATTGTGATATATTCTCACTTCCACTCCGGGATCGGTAATGACTGAAGTAGCTCGTCTGGGTATTGATGCTCCACCTTAACCTGTTGGCATACTAGACACTTTGTAAAAAAATCGATTACCTCCTTTTTCATCCCACTCCACCAAAATCGGGGTCGTATACTTTAATACATTTTAGTACTTCCAGGATGTATGGCGAACTTGGAGCTGTGAGTCTCTGTCATAATGTCTCTTTTTAATTCACTATCATTTGGAACACACACCATGTCCTAAAACCTGAGCAATCCATTGGTAGAGACTCGAAATACTGGACGTACTCCATGTTCTACATCTTTTTTTAGGGCAGCTATAGTGGAATCGGTTAATTGTGCTTCTTTTATTCTCTGGATCAATTCGAGTTAGACAGTCAGGTTGGCCAAACATGCAACTCTCTTTAAATCCTGAAGTCGTATCTGTTGTGTGGCTCTCATTACCCTGCATTCAGAAACTATTAGGTGAGCTAACATAATTACATTTCTCCTGTTTAATGCATTAGGTACTATGTTGCCCTTACCCGAGTGATACAAGATATTACAATCATAATCCTTAAGGAGCTCTATCCAACGAATCTGACGCATTTTTAGATCCTTTTTAGTGAATATGTGCTTCAAGCTCTTATGATCAGTAAAAATTTCAAAAGTCTCTCCATACAGGTAGTGGCGCTAGGTCTTCAAGGCATAGATAATGGCAGCAAGTTTCAAATCATGGGTGAGGTAATGTTTCTCATGACTCTTCAATTGTCTGGACCCGTAGGCTATGACTTTGTCATGCTGCATCAGAACACAACTCAGCCCCAAGTAGGAGGCGTCACTGTACACTGTATAATCCCCCTGTCCCACTCAGTAAGGCCAACACGGGTACGGTAGTCAATCACTTCTTGAGTTCAGTAAAGCTCTTTTCGGAGTCTATGTTCCATTCAAACTTAACATTTTTTTTGGGAATCGGGTCAATGGAGCGGGTAGACTGAAAAATCCCTCTATAAACTTGCGGTAATAGTTTGTCATTCTTAGAAAGCTATGAATCTCTTTAACCAAGATCAATCATCCAAATACTGTCTCTACTTTTCTAGAATTCACTGATACTTCATTTCTTGATACAATGTGTCCTAAAAAAGTAGTATGCTCGAGGTAGAAGCCGCACTTGCTCAATTTGGAATACAATTTCTTCTCCTTAAGAACCTGTAAAACCTGCTTCAGGTGATGAGCGTGTTCCTTTCTACTCTTTGAATAAATCAGAATATTATCCATAAACACAATGACGAATCGATCCAAGAATTTTCTGAAAACTCTATTCATCAAGTGCATAAAAATTGATGGTACATTGATTAATGCAAAGGGCATGACCAAGAGCTCATAATGTCCATATCTGGTTCTGAAAACTATCTTGCAAATATCCTCTACCCTGATTTTTACCTAGTGGTAACTCGAACGCAAATTTATTTTGGAGAAGACTTGGGCACCCTACAACTGGTCGAAGAGATCATCAATTTTGGGGAGGGAATATTTGTTCTTGATCGTGACCCTGTTTAATCCCCTGTTTAATCCCCTGTAGTCAATACACAATTGTAACATCCCATCCCCTTTCCTTACATGTGTGACTCCGGCACCCCAAGAAAATACACTATGTCGGATGAACCCACTATCATGTCATTCATTGATTTGTTTCCTCAGTTCTTCCATCGCGATACGACTCATGCGGTAAGGGGACACCAAGATAGGTTGGGTGTAAGGCTGGAGATCTATGGTGAATTTAACTTTTTTATCCACCGACAGTCTGGGTAATTCGTTAGAAAATACATCAAAGAAGTCTCGGACTACTAAAATCTCTTGAATGCAGACTTCTTTCTTAGGTTTGCCTAATGTAAAGAAGACGACAGAGTTAAACACTATGAAATGAGAAAATTACATTTAAAATTTTCATTAACTTGTAAACAGCTCTTCGTTAGGAGGGTTGAATACAAGTTTCTTATGGAAATAATCTACGGTGGCGTGGTACGGCACTAATTAGTTCATCACCAGGATTATATCAAAGTCTCTCATGTCAATCTCTATCAGATCCACACTTAATTTTCTATCTGCTATGTCTATAATACAAGCTCTATATATATACTCCCCTAGTAGTGTCCTACTTCCAGGAGTTGACACAAACAATACAGAAACAAGTATTTTTAGTGATACATTTAAGTTTTATGTAAAAGTGTGTGAGACAAACGAATGTGAAGTACCAGTATCAATCAAAACATGTACAAGGTGATTACAAATAGTGTACGTACCCTGTATCACGTCCGGGTTGGCTTCAGCATCCTGTTGAATGAGGTTGTAAGCTCTGCCCTGGATAAGAGGTTTGCCCTGATTCTGGTTCTGCGAGCACCCTCTCGCGTAGTGTTGGGTACTCCCACATATGCAGCAGGTATTATTGAGATAATAGCAAGGTCGTTGTTACAGTGCTGACAAATCCTACCGTGTCCTGTTACCAGAGTCTGAGGAGGAGCTTGAGTCACTGGTCAAAGCCTCTTGTTCTGCTGAGCCGATACAGTGGGTGTTGGTCTACCGTGTGAGACCGGGGGTCTGAGATTTTCCATTATTGGAGGAAAGATGAAAAGGTTCTGGTGTGAAATCATATTATTGATTTTTAAGCTTCAATTCCATAACAGGAAATAGGATGATGGATTCTTACCCGAATTGGTATCCAAAATACCGTACTTTCTACCCCGTCTCCTAGTGGTCCCTGAATTTTTTGAATTTTCCTGAAGAGATTAAACACACTCCACGTACCTAAAAAATACCCCAAAAATTCCAAAATTGGTGCTAAAAATCCATTCTAGTTAATTTTAGGATTCCGGCACGGTGCCCCTCCCGCCCCCCGTGCTCCGGCAACGCCCCTGCTGCCTACGATGGTGGTTTTCCTCAGCTTGATCATTTTCGACCTGTTTAGACCAGTTTCAGCTGACTTTACACATATCCCTGCGAAAAAATATGTTAGAGAGCCTTAGTTGGCAAAAAAAAAATCAAGAAACCGAAACCTACCGGTGGTGGAGTTTTCAGGTGCGGCGGTTCCGCCGGCTCTCTGTCGCTGCTAGGATTCCTCATTTAGTCAACCTACAAAAAATAGAACGGTGAACACAACGGTAGAAAAATTATACGAAACGAGAATCGATAAGGGGCTCATCGGAAGAGATTGCGAGTTTTGGGCTACAGCGGCCTTGCCGGGCTTTGCCCGCGATTTTTGGCTCATTCGTTTTGCTCCGATATGGCCACAGAGATGCTCAAAATCGAATTCCGATCAGGAAGGATAATTTTTACCTTGTTTGGCAGTCGGAGGTGGCTCTGGTGCAGCGCCGATCGACAGTTGGCTTCCTTTTCCTATGTTTACTCCTTCTTCTCTGGGGGGGCTGGCGGCTAGGGTTCGCGTTCTGTGTGATGAAAAATATTTATACCCATCATCCGTTAATCTTGACTATCCGTCGTGATTGATCTCGTCTGTCCGATCGCACCTAAGGAAGAAAAGAATCTAGACCACTGATCGCGTTTGATCTCAACCGTTCGATCGCACTTAAGAAAAAAATAAATCTGCACTGTTCATCGCATTTGATCTCAACCGTTTGATCAAGCATAAGGAAAAAAATAGATTCGAACCGTCCACGCGTGCGAAATTAATCCTAGGTCGTCTGATCGCGATTCACGCGGATCGCTAACATGGCAACCCACATGGTGCTAACGTCAGCCTGCTTGACCACGCGATGCACTTTGCTTCTTTGAGGCTGCTGACTGGGCGATCCTACATAGCTAAACTTTCTCTAACAGTACTTTGACCTCCTGTTTTCAAATTTTCTTTCAAAAATACACCCCGAACTCAAATTTTCACTCCTCAAATTTATTTTCAATTTTGTTCTTAATTCGTTTTTCCTCAAAAATTCAATCAAACTAAAATAAAATAATTTTTTTTAATTATTTTATATATATTCATAATCCGTAAAGATTATCCTGGGCCAATTTTTGGGCTCGGGTGTTATACCAAAAGTCATATCATTTCACAAGAAGAGTTTCCCTCTTATAGACTTACGAAGGGTCGTGTCTTTTTACAATGAGTGTTGTAGACATTTCTAATTTTATGCAATATCTCTCAGTTGGTCATACAAGCCACATTAACTACAATATACTACCACATCAACATATCTCTCGAGTTTTATATAGGATATGGGGTGTGCAACCAAAAGGCAACAAGTAGCGTTATATTAAGTCACCATATAACTAATATAACACTTTCATATTTATAATACTGCAGATCATTTGAACATCACCATTACCATACATTGCCCCTCTATGTTATAATTATATTATTTGATTATATACAAACTATAACTATCTGGGCTTATGTGATGATGTCAAAAAGATTCTTCCTTAGACACTCATAATAATCTATCTCAACTTGACTGTTTTCCTAACATGCTCTGCTGGACCGTATATTATAAATATATTAAAGTAGCAACATCAAAAATTGACTTCATGTGATAGCTCTAAGTCGAAGGATATCATATAATAAGGACACAAGAGTCCATAGGTTTCACACAGTGACAAAATAGGGAATTATTTTGTCACTTCCTATATCGATTGTCATATAGCACATACAGTATGATATGTATGTCACAAGATAACTCCCACTAAGTTCGACATGTCACTCCTCTATGTCGTGCGAATCATAAGTCTGGATACTACTCAAGTATCTAACTCGAGCCACTTGATCAACATACTCAATGTATGACCTGACACTCGATATTCGGCTCTAAGGCTTTAATATGAAATTAGGTATATTTTATACTCAACTCTCTAGAGTCTCATCTTAAACATACTAAGACGACTATAAAATTTTAATGTCATTAATACAACACAAGTATAAAGGCGGTCCATGTTGCACATACTTATAACTAATATGATTTAGTCTTATCCTATCTACTACTCAAGTGTTAGGGAGATCACCTGTATGATAAGGTAGATCTCTGGTAACATTATTATGTATTTAATCATGTAATTGTGTTCATGAACATTTTTTAAGAAAATAACAAATTTTGTTTCATGAATGATTAATACACAAAAACATGTGTCTATTACCTATCAAATCCCACTCGAAAATTAAAACCTACACAAACCTAGACTCTTTACATGACCCCGAAAAACATCTCTAGGTATAAACTTAATCAAAGAATCAGAAACCATTTTGTTGGTGGATATATACTTAATAGCATTTTTTTTTATAGCATCTCGAATGAAGTAATAACGCCTCTTAATATGCTTAGTTTTCCTAGAGAATGTCGGATCCCGAGTATATTAGATAGCAACAGTATTGTTACAATGCATTTCTATAAGTTCATCAACTTTAGGGGTGACGTTGAGATCTTGTAGAAAGCTTTTCAACCAAATTGCCTCTTGTACAGCAAGACAACTAGCAACATACTCCACTTCCATTGTAGACAAAGCAATATAGTCTTATTTTTTACTACACTAAGATATGACACCTCGACCAAGGATAAAAATATATCTTGAGGTCGACTTAGACCCATCTCAGTTGCCACCCCAATCTGCATCTGAATACCTTTTCAACCTTAAGTCCCCTCCTTGATAACAAAGGACTAGGTTATTTGTACCACAAATGTAGCACAAGATTCTTTTGACTGCTTGCCAATGAATAGGTCCAAGGTTGCTTTGATAACGACTTAACAAATTAACTGTAAAACAAATGTTCGGTCTTGTACACAACATGTCATACATCAAACTGCCTATTGCACTAGCATAAGGAACATTGCTCTTTTTTTTTTTCTCTTCATCTATCTTTGAACATTGATCAAGACTTAAGGTTAGACCTTCAACAAGAGTGTCAACGGATTTAGAGTAATGTATCTGAAATCGTTCTAAGACTTTTTTAATACATATTTCTTGGCACAGTTCTAGAAGCTTCTTGGGACGGTCTCTCATTATTTTCATGTCAAGGACAAACCTGACTTCACCCATGCCCTTCATCTCAAAAATAGAAGACAATCACTACTTAGTGGCATTGATCATCTTCATGTTGTTTCCAGCTAATAGTATGACATCAACGTATAAGGAGAGAAACATAATCCCTCATGTTGTTTTCTTGATATACACACAATGGTCTTCATCTACCATGGACAAGCCAAACGAAGTAATGGCTTCATAGAATTTGAAATACCATTATTTAGAAGACTGCTTGAGACCATATATGGATCTTTTAATATGACAAATTTTGTTTTCTTAACCTTTTGAGACAAACCCAATAGGTTAATCCATATATATTTCTTCCTCAAGTGTACCATTGAGGAAAGCAGTTTTAATATCCATTTAAAATAAGTCTAAGTCCAAATGGGCAACCAGGACTAGAAGGAGGTCGATAGAGGAAAATCTCACCATAAGAGAAAAAGTTTTTTTTATAGTCTATACCCTCAATTTGGGTAACACCTTTCGCCACTAGTCGGACCTTAAACTTTTCAATTAATCCATTCGCTCCATGTTTTATCTTGAATACTCACTTGTTTCTAATTGATTTACATCGAGACAAGAAATCAACTAGTTCTCAAACCTTATTTCTCATCATTGAGTTCATCTCATCCCTCATTGGCATCAATTCACTCTTTATAGTTTGGTGAATTCACAACCTACTTAAAGGATGTGGGTTCCTCAATTTCTAAAAGAGTGCATAGAAAAATTTCTCATTTGATTTGAAAATATCATCGGAGAATTTTTCCACGTTTACTCCTTCGGATTCTAGGAATTTCGTCATCTGCTTGACTAGATGATAAATCTCTCTCATTGTCCCTTGATATGGGATTTGAAACTTGAAAATTAAGCTCATACTTGAATCTTGAGAACTAACCCTATTTTTTGATGGATTATCATTTATAGGCAAGTTTTCACCATTTAAAATAGTAGGATCACTCCTACTATCTCTTTCATTTGGTGGAATATCACTCTCCTTAGTGACTTGGTAGGTTCTCAATATCTCCCTCTCACTAATAGATAGTTGATGTCCTCCTATAACTTATATAGTTTGAGATTTTTTTTTATTTTACTAATGCTTGGGAACTCATCCGCAAGAAAATCAACATTGCGAGAGTCTATTTTGGTCATGCCACTATTCTGATGTTCTTCAAACATTATATATCTTTTTGAATGTTCGGGATATTTGATGAACACCATCTTTGTTGCTCTTGGACCTAGTTTTCTGTGCTTGTGGGTTGGATTATGCATATAGCTGGCGACCCCCAAGGATGTAAATGATGCAAAATGGGTTTCTTGTCGTTCTATGACTTATATAGAGTAAGCAACGCATCTCTTAAAAAATTATTAGAGAGTTTGGCATGTGTCATCATCGATCTAACTATGTCTAGTAATGTACGATTCCTTCGCTCTACAACATCATTTTGTTGCAGAGTATTAGGAATTATAAATTGCCTATATATATCTTTTTTCTCACAATATTCTTTGAACATATCATAAAGGTATTCACGATTACAATCAGTTCGAAAAGTCTTTACTCTTCGATCCATTTGCTTTTCTACTTCCGCTACATTTGAACATATCTAACGCTTCATAGCAGTGAGAAAATTAGATACACATATCTATATCATGAATAGTCATCTATAAAAGTGAGAAAATATATGGCACCAGGACGTGTTTTGATATTTAAAGGCCTGCAAATATCAGAATAGATTAATTTTAAGGGGCTTAACGCCTTGAAGCGTTATCAAAGGGCTTTTTACTCGCTTGACCAACTAAGCATGACTCACATTTAGGCAACTTAACCATAGTAAGTCGGTTTAAAACACCTTCTTTAGTTAGTCTACTCATTCGGCCTTGACCAATATGACTAAGTTTAGCATGTCATTTAACAGATTCATAATCACAATCAAAGTGAGAAACATAAACAAGTATAGAATTATTATATATATTATCTTCTAAGTCAAAAACAAAGAAATTGTTTTTTAAAGACCCATGACCAAATACATCTTCATTATATAAAATGTCTAAAGTACCATGCTTAAAGTTAAAAGAGAAACTCAATCTCAATAAGAAAACAACTGAAAATAGATAATATCACACCTCGGGTGCATAAAGAATATCATGAAGGAGTAAAGTATTTCCTCCATGTAGTTTGAGCTGGTATGTTCCAATTCTAAGGACACCGTCTTCGCTATCGTTGCCCAATACAATAGTTGCGAACCCGTTGGGATACGATGATAGTCCACGAATCCAGCTCGATCTTGAATTACATGTTTGCTCGCTCTTGTGTCAACAATCTAATTAAAAAATAAATTAGCAACTAATGCATGAGAATAATAAATAAATCAAGAGACAAAATAGAGAAAGGTACCTTCTTCAGCTCGAAACAATCATGAGCGAAGTGACCCTTGTTGTCGTAGTTGTATCACTTCAAATGTGCTATATTTTTCTCTTTATGGCCCTTAGCCTTATGTTGTTTAGCCACACCACCTTTAGGTCCATTGGCTTGGAAGAGGCACTGACCTTTCTTAAATTATTTACACGATTAGGCTTGTTTCCCTTGGGTATCACCCCATAGGCAATAAACACCACATTGGAAGGGTTAAGCGTCTTTTAACATTTAACTTTCATCTCAATGTGCCTAACAATTTTAGAGAAAGAATTAATGTGTTTACTATGAACCATCAAGAGTTTAAAATATTTCCAACATTCAAATTCATCTGGACGTGAACGAATCACATTCAGAACCTGCTCCTGATCTCTTATGTCATGCCCTCTAGCCTTAAAGTCATGAACCATAGCACTCATGACACGTAAGTATTTAGTTATACTGTGCCTTGGATCCATTTCATATTTCATCCACTTTAAATCCAACACACAGAGTCTTGTAGCAGATGTCTAGCCATAAGTGACCTTAAGCTTGTCCCACATGTTCTCAGTCGTGGAACAACTCTCAAACTCTCCAATGAGATTGTTATGTATGTAATACAACATAGTATAATGCGTAGAACGATCCTTCTGGGACCATTCTTGGTATGCAACCAGATTCTCATTGTGTTGGTCACTACTGATATTTTTTTGTTTAAGTACAGTAGTGGTCAAGATTTCTAATACCCCGCGTTCATTAAGAAGATATTGAATCTTCCTATGCTATATATCATAATTTGTCTCATCCAACTTCTCGTTGGTAGACAAATCAGTAATTATGTTATTAGTTGCTATTTTTACAAGTATATAAAAAAAATAGACATTAAACACAAATTTTTATAATTAAATTATCAAAATTTTATTATTTAAATCACATGTTCGAAAAATTCGCTATGTTCATAATCATCACATATGATACGATTTAGAAATATGATAATTTAATTAACATAATAAACAAAAATTAAATGGAACATATTCATGTAACTCTTTAATTTTGTCAAACTAATTAGCATAAAAAAAATATCATATAAATATATAGTTATTTAAATCTTAACAAAAAATGCATAACTAACTAATGTATATAAAGTAATTAATATACATTAGTACAGTAATAATAAAACAGTATAACAAAAATCTTAACATGTCATCTAATAATAAAATAATATGCATATATTGTAACGGCCCCGGAAATATTAAAATGAAATGAGTATTTAAATATATCAAATGCGGAAGCGAGATCAAAATTTCAGTTAACATCCCTTACACGAAAAACCAAAAACGTACTTAAAATATAAAAGATTAAACTAACTAAGAGAGAAACTCGAAAATAAAACTATGAGTATGACTACAGAGTCTCTAGGCATCCCCTTCGTCGTCCTCCTGCGGAACGGGCTCGGGAACCATGTCTTCCTGATCTGAAATGGTTAAATAAGGAGTGAGCTACACTAGCCCAGTAAGAACATCACGATATCTCACCGTCACAGAGGTAAAGGTGGGTAGAAAAACACAAAAAGACCAATGGAGTATAATTTACAATAAACTCGTTTATTAACATGAAAACCTTTACCATCCACTTACCTCGGTGGAATTTATGAAAACAATATAAGAAAAATAATAACATTATCATAATCATGGAATAATATAAGCTGTAAAACATAACACTTATCACGCCTCTTGTAATTCAATCATTGTACAACATATCTTTTTCTCATTTACCAGCCTACTAGTATCCGTGGGGGTCCATAGGGGTTCCGCTACCCGTTAACCTTTAACATTCATAATCAGTTTCCAGGGCCGTCCCCATACCCCGTCCGGTATGGGCGCCAAAACCATGAACCTCAATACCCCGTCCGGTATGAGGGTGAAACGGGCCGTCCCCATACCCCGTCCGGTATGGGCGCCAAAACCATAAACCTCAATACCCCGTCCGGTATGAGGGTGAAACGGGCCGTCCCCATACCCCGTCCGATATGGGTGCCAAAACCATAAGATCTCCATACCCCATCCGGCATGTGAGACCACAATCCCGGTAGGGTTCCCTACGGACCTGGTCCGTCTACCATCTCCCAGGATATCTAGTTAGGCTGACCCTCATAATACAATTATCAGTCTACACAATCTTTCATTTTCCTTTTCCTCAGTCAGCATCATCAATTCACATACAAACAAGCAAAACAGTAATTCATGCCGAACAGACAACATACAGTATCAGTTTTTCAGTCATTCAACCCATGATTAATAAAAACGTAGTATTTGCACACAAATCTGTAAAATGAACACATCAAACCTCATTTTGCATTTAAAGCTGTAAACAGGCTAAATAACAGTAAATCACCAATCACACTAGACTCGGGCTCCATTAGCCACCTTAAGCAATTTCACACATTCGTTAATTCAAGAAATACCGTTTTATCATTTTGAACTTTAATACCGTGATAGGAAATAGGGTGAGGGGTCCTTACTTGTTTTCGGGATCCGAATACGATTCACAGTGCTCCTGCAGGCCGTCCCTAATTTTCCCTGAATTTTTCCCGGGGAACTGAAACACACTAACAGTACCTGCACGTGTTCCAAAAAAAATCCAAATTAGGCCCAGGGCCCCTTTCGGACCAAATCGTAACTCCGGCACGGCGGCTCCGCCGTGCTCCGGCGACGGCGCCGCCGCTGGCGGCGGCGAGTCGCCTCAGGTTGGCTGTTTTCGGCCGAATTCGGCCACACTCGCATTGGTCCTTGTCAGAAAACAACCCTAGGGCCCTCGGGGGGCCAAAAATTACGGAAAAGCGGAGCTTACCGGCGGCGACGCTCTCGGGTACGGCGGCTCTCCGGCGAGGTTCGTGTTTTGGTGATTCGGCTTCGGTCAACCTGTAGAGAAAAGAATGGTGATCACGGTAATATAAAAATTGCATCGAACGGAGGCCGGGAAGGACCTCGTCGGAGGCAAAAACCGAGAGGGGCGCGGCGGCGCCGCTGGGTTTCGGCCGCGTATTCCGGCCGTTTGGCCGGGATTTCGGCCTCAATTTGGCCATAGGAGGAATCAGCGGAGAAAAACGAGTCGGGGGTATGAAATTTACCTCGATCGGCGGTCGGAAATTTCCCCGGTGCGGCGGCGGGTGGCGGCGGTCGGCCTCTGGTTCGTCTTCTCCGGCGAGCGGCGGGCGGCTAGGGTTTGTGGTCTGGTGTGGGGGTTCTATTTATAACCCCTTGCCTTTTGATCACAGCCGTTCATTTCGTTTTAATCTGGGCCGTTCATTTTTGATTGAATCTGGGCCGTCCGATCGCGCGATTGATCTGGGCCGTCGGATCGCACCCACGCAGATCGCCAACGTGGCTCCTTTCGGAGTGACGCGGTCTTGCCACGTGGCAGGCCCCGGTTGGCCGGGACTGCTGACCGGGCCTGCTGACGTGGCTGCTGACGTGGCCCCTTTTTTTTTTTTTTTTTTTTTTTTTCCTCCTTTCCGGGTGCTACATAGAATACTATTAAAATACACATATTGTCAATCAATGAATATGCTTAAATGCATAAATATTTATATATATTTCATAGTTCAATTTGTTAGAGTACTTATTTAAGAAATGGGAGGTCTTAAGTTCAATTTTCAATCTCAACATTTAATTTTTATCTCCTTTCTCTTCTCTTTTTTGTTTCTTCTTTTGTGCACACAGAGTGCATTATTATTATTTTTTTTCCTGGTACACAGAGTGCAGCATTCCTAATTTTTTTTAGTAATATATATATATATATATACATACATTTATATCTTCAACCTAATTTTTTTCTTCCTTCATGCATGCATTGCATGCATACACTGTTTTTCTTTTTTCTTTTTCACACACCACACAGTGCTTCATCCTCTTCCTTTTTTTTATTAAATACACACAACCCCACCAAATGATTGCATATATTCAGTCATCTCAATATTTATATTTAGGAGAAAAATAAGAGGAAGTTAAATGCTCACTCATGTGATGTTTTTGTTTTTAGATTCTTAAAAAACAAAAATATACATAAAAAAAAGAGTATGTTTTATGGATTTATTATAAAAAAAACAATAAACTTAATGCAGATTAGAGCGTGATTATTGCGAGAATAGATACAAACAATTAGGCTCTGATACTACTGTTAGAAAATTAGAACTAATTTTAATGCGAAAATAATACGACAAAATACTTATTTTTTTATTTATAAAGAATAATTATTAATATTTTTTATTTTTTTCTGGATGTACTAGTATTTTAAGTAATCTTGACACTCTAAAATTTAAATTTGTTTATATTTTAATTTAACGTGAGAAAAATAATATAATATATTTTTTTCTAAACGTTATAATCTCTCTTCAGTAAATAAAAATATATACTCACTAAAAGTCATATGTTTTTATAAAAAAAATTTTTTTATAAACTTATAAAAAATTATATATTTTTATAATGGATATTATAGACGTTTCTAATTTTATACAATACCTACTAATAAATTTTTATAAAAAACAGAACTATTGTAATCTACTGTGAACTATTTATTCTATGAGAATGAAATAAGGGGAAAGAGACTGATTAACAAAGTCTAACATCGCATGGCGCAACTTGGGATTCTTTAGAAAGAGAATTCAATTACTATTGTTGTATTTTAATAAAAAAATATGAATAAAACAAATAAATAAATAATAAATTTATTATTATTATTTAATATCTAATTAATAAAATTAATAATATATTACTATTTAAGTTATCAAATTTCATTTTAATTTTTATTTTATTTATAAATAATTTTTTCTATAACTTAATACCTGAATTTTTTATTTTATCTTTAAAAACTGGCACTACTAAAAAAATAGATGGAAAAAAATATAATCGGCTTAGTAATTAGCATCCAATTCTCTCAGGACTCGCTCTTCCGATCTTCATCTCAGTTCATCTTTTTCTTCTCTGACGAGCCAATAACACCGACAAATTTCTGAACGGAAAAAGTGTAGTCCCTGGGGCTTGTTTAGGTGAAGATGATGGGAGAACAGAGAAATTTGATGCTCATACTACTTTTTTCTTTTGGGAAAATTAATTCTGATTTACTCATCATCTTCAATACAGTCTAATCGCTAGGGCTTGTTTGAGTCAATAATGATACTAATTAGGTGAAGATGATGGAAGGACAGAAGAAATTTGATGCTCATTATACTTCCAGTACCAGCATCCTATTCCAATAAAGAGTTCTGTTTGTTTAGTCGTATCAGAAAGATCCTGTACTGTCTTCATCCAGAAGAAGTTCCTGGTAACTGATACTGCTTCCATCGGAGTAGCCAAATGAAATCTGCAGTATTTTAATAAGCTCTGTTCCTTTCTTTATTTTCTTCACTCTTCTTCATGATTATTCTGTTTCAAATTTTCTACGAGTTCTACCACACTTGGAAGTTTTCTCCTATTTCTCTTGGACAGCATTACATCTGAATTGTTTTTGGATATAGAAGCTTAGAACTTCCCTCTTTTATCTTTAAGCCTTCTTAGATACACCCACTTTCACCATTCTTACTATGATTCCCGTAATCTTAATCTGTAACCTCTGTCATAAAATATTTTGCAACAGGGTCAACCATGGCCAACGAGGACACACTGGGTCTGTGCCTACAATTCATACTGGACCCGCTATCTGCTGACTGTGTCAAAGTAGTGTGTCTTGTTGGGAAACCAGGAATAGGGCAAACATGGATGGCAAAGAAGGTTTGTGATCTTGTAAAGCAAAAAGGTTGTTTGATTTACGTGTCTGGCTTTCTTTGAGCAAAAAACATGACAAGGAATCTCCCCTTGAGAGGATTGCTGCTCAGTTGCCTATATGTCTGCCAATTCAAGAGTGGAATGCAGATGACAAGGGTGATGATGACGATGAGGAAATGCAAAGAAAAGATTATCTGAAATAGAAACTATCAGTGGCTATTTATAAGAAGAAGTGTCTTCTAATCTTGGATGGAGTTTCTAAGGGGATGAAAGTAGATGAAATTGTATCAAGATTTGAATCCTTGGTTCCTCATTTTAAGCAGCCTTCATTTACAGTCTTAATCACCAGAATAGATTATTTTGAAAATCCTATTGGTCTTTACTTGAAGGTTTTGGAGATGGAACCCTTGTCTGCAGCGAAGATATTCTCTCTTTTGAATGAACAAATCAGAAATCTAGATTTTAAAGGACTATTTGAAGGTATCTACAAGGAAAGCGAGGGTACTTGATGTGAGCATGGCTAAGCCAAAAAAATCCCCGAATGCGCCAAATATATCCTACAAGGTAGAGGCAATCACTGGAATAGCGGATTTCCAGGCCAAGAAGGATTCTCACGAGAAGGAGGAATCCCTCAGTGAGAAGGATTCCCGCATAAAGGAGGAATCACTTGGTGAGAAGAATTCCCGCGGGAAAGAGGAATCCTCCTCCTGCGAGGACTCTCACAACTCCAACTTCAACATGGATTTGACTTTCAGCCTAAGTTGGTTTCCTAAACTAGCTCAAAATCAAGAAAGGTCCAAGATTGTTCAAGAAAGTGGGCTTGAGGTACACTTGGGAACCCGCAGGCTTGAGAGATTGTATAGCAATGACAAAGGCCAACTCTTGGTTCAAAAGGAAGTTGATCTTGGCCTACTCGGCCTTGAGGGTCCCACGACATGCTCCACACATGTGGCCGAGAAGGATAAGGACGGGAGAGCCCCACCCGCGCAAGAATCTTTCCCCTATGAGGAGTCCCACTCCTAAACCGTTTCTTTTCTTGAATTGCTTGAAGACTTCCATTACAAGAGAAAAACAACATGCAGTTAAGAGAAAGAAACTTAGAAGAAGTCCAAGAATGCGTCCTAGGAGGAAAGAATTCGTGAGAAGAGTTCAAGAGGTAAAAGAATTTTTGCCTGCGCAGGAATCCAACCTGAGAAGAAGTCCTACTTCTTCTTTTGTTCCCCATTTCTTTGATGAATTTGAGTTACTTTTGGATTGTTCTTGCTACCTATGAATAAGTCTACATGATTCAAGCATTCTTTTCCAAAAATCTGCAGTCTAACTGTGTTGTAATGGTGGATTGTGCAATGAAAATGTTTTATTAGTGGATCAGAGATGAAGATTATATGATTTACCACAAGAACAGAGATGGAGGACATTATTCATGTAGGAATTCCCAAAGATTTATAGGTATAGAGAGTTGTCAATAGTTCTAAATTTAAAGGATAAAACGTGGGAAGGATTTGGAGACATTGCACTGATTGATGGCTTGATAAGAACAGCTCGATATAGCAACAAATCAGAGAAAAATGCCAACATTATTGTTTCATGGTAGTTTTCTAGGCAAGGAAGTCCCGGATGTATTTCATAGCTTGAACGGTCTCAATGTTCCTGGCATCTTTAAGTCCATGTTCAAATCTCTACCAGCATCATTTTCACACATCCAAGAGCTTACAATACTTATCTTAAAGGGCTGTGAGTTTCTGAAGAATATTAATTGCATACAAGGGCTTAAATCATTAGTTATTCTTGAGATATCTGGTGCTACATCATTAATGACAATTCTAGATGATTTGTTACAGCAAATTTCTCCAAAGCTTCAACTTCTCTGAGGTACTAGTTGAAAGCTTCAACTTCTCCAACTTAACTTAATTACGCTGGATTATCTTGAGAGAGTGTCATCACCTGAAAATACTTCTATCACTAATTTCTTGGAAAAAGCTTGAGGTTATTAACCTCTCTGGTACTTTATGTTTTGAAAGATTCTACTATGAAACTTTTTTACAGTTCAAAAAACTTAGGATCCTTAATGTTTTCCACACGCAGGAGCTTCAAGGTTATTTGAAGTCTAAAAAATGTCCTCATAGATTTCCTTTAAATGATAGCACCAGAAAGATCAAGAACTTGGAGATTATAAAGTCTTTTTAGCCTTGGAAGTCTAGTTAAGAATCTATAATTTCTCAATACGAACTGTGTTAGCTCGTTACAACAAGGTAGAAGTGGTAGGTGATCAATCTATGTGTGGGAAATTTCAAAGATCCTGAGTTTTTTGAATTGCGAAAAGGTTTTATAGTAGAATCTTTCAAAACATGAATCACTAGAAAGGTCAATGACCTCAAGCTTTTTCAAAAAAATTAGTTGTAGAAGCATTTTCAAGTGGCGACACCCTTTCAAGATAAACCAGCGTAATTCAGTTAAGTTGGAAATAGAAATAGGTAACCTTTCAACCCGTGCTTCAGAGAAGTTGAGACTTTGGAGATGAACCATTTGCTGCAACAAACATCTGGAATTATCATCAATGATGTAGTACCAGTTATCTCAAAAATAAATAATGATTTGAGCCCTTGTATCCAATTAATATTCTCCAGAAACTCACAGCCCCTTAAGATAAGCATTGCAAGCTCTTGCATGTGTGAAAAGGATTCTGGTAGAGATTTGAGCATGGGCTTGAAGATGCCAAGAACATTGAGACCATTCAGGATACGAAAAAATGCATCCGGAACTTCATTGCCTAGAAAATTGCCATGAAGAAATAATGATGGGATTTTCTCTGATTTGCTGCTATATCCAACTATTCTTATCACGCCATCAATCAGTGCGATGTTCCCAAATCCTTCCCAAATTTTGTCCTTCAAAGCAGAAAACATTGAGCAACTCTCCGTACCTATAAATCTTTGGGAATTTCTACTTGAATAATGTCCTCCATCTCTGTTCTTGTGATAAATTTCTTCATATCTGATCCACCAATAAGGTACTTTCATTGTACAGCCCACCATTGCAACATAGTTGGATTGCACATTTTTGGAAAAGAATCCTTGAATCATGTAGACTTCTTCATAGGTAGTAAGAACAATTCAAAAGTAACTTAAATTCATCAAAGAAATTGGGAACAAGAGGAAAAGAAGTAGGACTTCTTCTCGGGTTGGATTCCCACGTGGGCAGGAATTCTTTTACCTCTTGAACTCTTCCCGCAAGTTCTTTTCCTCCTAGGACGCGTTTTTAGACTTCTTCTAGGTTTTTTCCTCTTAACCGCATGTTGTCTTTCTCTTGAAATGGAATTTTTCAAGAAATTCAAGAAGAGAAATGGTTTAGGAGTGGGACTCCTCATGGGGGAAAGATTCCCACGCGGGCAGGGCTCTCCTGTCCAGTTCCTTCTCGGCCATGTGTGTGGAGCATGTCGTGGGGCCCTCAAGGCCAAGTAGGCCAAGACTAACTTCCTTTTCGGCCAAGACTTGGCCTTTGTCCTTGCCATACAATCTCCCAAGCCTGCGGGTTCTCAAGTGTACCTCAAGCCCACTTTCTTGAACAATCTTGGGCCTTTCTTGATATTAGGCCAGTATAAAAAACCAATTTATGTTGAAAGTCAAATCCACGTTGAAGTTGGAGTCGGGGAAGTCCTTGCAAGAGGAGGATTCCTCTTTTCGGTGGGAATCATTCTCATCGAGGGATTCCTCCTGTCCGCAGGAATCCTTCTCAGTGAGGGATTCCTCCTTCCCCTGGGAAGTTGCTATCCTGGTGGTTGCTTCTAGCTTGTAGGATATATCTCCTGTGCCTTTGGGAATTTTTTTGGCTTAGTTGTGCTCACATCAAGCACCTTTGCTTTCCTTGTAGATACCTTTAAATAATCCTTTTAAAATCTGGATTTCTAACTTGTCTATTCAAAAGAGAGAATGTCTCCGTTGCAGACAAGGGTTTCATCTCCACTGCCTTCAAGTAAAGACCAATAGGATTTTCAGAGTAATCTATGGTGGTGACTAAGACTGTAATGAAGGCTGCTTAAAATCAAGAACCAAGGATTCAAATCCTGATACAATTTCATTTACTTTCATCCCCTTATAAACTCCATCCAATATTAGAAGACATCTCTTCTTATGAATAGCTGCTGATGGTTTCTGTTTCAGATAATCTTTTCTTTGCATTTCCTCATCATCCGCATCCGACTCCTCAGTTGGCAGACATACAGGCAACTGAGAACCAATACTCTCACGTGGAGATTTCTTGTCATGTTTTCTGCTCATAGAAAGCCAAAAACATAAATCAAACGGACTTTTTTCCTCTACAAGATCATGAACCTTCTTTGCCATCCATGTTTTCCTTATTCCTGGTTTCCCAACAAGACACACTACTATGACATGGTCAGCATCCAGTATGAATTGTATGCGCAAACCCAGTGTGTCCCCATTGGCCATGGTTGGCCCTGTTGCAAAATATTTTATGACAGAAGTTACAACTTAAGATTACAGGAATCACGGTAAGAATGGTGAAAGAGGGTGTACCTAAGAGTAGGAGGGGGAGAATGCCCAAAATTTGATGACTTTTTTACATGCTTCTTTCTCTTTGTTTGGGCAATACAAAACTGGACTATGACCATAAGTTCTGGAATTGAGAAACAATGATGACAGTCAGGCCTGTCTTGGGTTGCCGAGGTTCCCTCCCCAAACGAAACACATGGCCTCTCAGAAAACAAATGAAATTACACTTGAATGAAGACTTTCAGAACTTTGAGAAGTATCTCCAGGTTTGTTATGATTGCAGTTTTATTTCATTGTATGTTTCTAATTCATGCCCGGGGTTTGTTATTTTCTTTTTTATATTAAAATCTAATGGCAACAGAGCATGCTATTATTTTTTGCAATTTAAAGCATAGTTATCAACTATACTTGTTAGCAATTGTATTTTCTACTTGATATCTCTTGCATCAAAGTTGGAAGATTTTTAGAAGGATGATCCATGTATCAAGTAATTTCTACTAGAAATTTATTGTTCAATCTCCCTTTTTCTACTACTTTCAGACCATTTCTTTTGCCCCGTGGAATCTCATGCATGCAATTCTTATAGTGTTGTCTAAAGGAAGCTGAATGTTGTTCCTTCTTTGATGAGTTGCCTTATTGTAATTTATAAGCATACTTATCAACTATACTTGTTAGCAACTGTAATTTCTACTTGATATCTCTTGCATCAGAGTTGGAAGATGTTCAGGAGGATGGTCTGTGCATCAAGTAATTTGTCCATGAAATTTATAGTTTAGGACTCACTTTTTCTACTACTTTCCAACCAATTCTTTTGCCCCATGGAATTTGCTGCAAGCAATTCTTATTTTGTCAGTATAAAGGAAGCTGAACATTGATCCCTCTTTGATGAATTGCCTTATTATAAGTGTTTGTGTTTGGTGTGCTTGTTTTTGCCTTATTATTGAACATGATCACAGTGAGTGTTTTTCTTCCTTATTTTCACCTTTTATATCATCTTGGGATATTTCATAATTTTAGAGGAGCTATTATTAAATTTCAGCATTGAAAGAGACATCGTTTAACTCTATTAAATGAAGTATGCAATATGAACTTCCATCCATTTGTCATATATGAAGATTAACTCTATTATATTAACTTAATATAAGTAATTAAATGATAAAATAAATAAACTCTGCCAATCTGAAATGCTGATCTAAAAATAGTTTTTCCCGTTGACTCTTCACTTTGCTTGTCTTCTTCTATCTCTTGGCATAATGTCAAATGCTGATTTCTCATAGAAAAAAACCATCAGATCATTTAAAGAAACTGATGAAATATTTTCCTTTCAGTAGATCCATGACGTAATTCTACCAGCTTTGCTTGATAATTTGGTGAAGATGAGGAACTCTGTCTCCACACTCGAAATCCACAAGACAAGTGATGCTACTATCAGCAACTCAGATCTGGACGATCAACTCAAGGAATAGGAGCTGGAAATCAACAAGCAGATGCGAGCACTTCTCCTTCCCAACCTCGACAATATTCTGATAGAAATTGAGGAGGCTGAGAAAGCAGAGGAAGATCTTCGTGCAGCTGCACAAGGTAGAGAAGCCACTGAAGAAGCTCGTACCGCCGCCACGGAAGCCTGCGATAGAAGCTTTGGAAGAAGCCTGGCAAGCTGAACGAAAAGCTCTCGAGTCTGAACGCCCGGGCCTATGAAAAACAGACAGATGATAAAACATCTGCCTTGCATACCATTCAGAAGATTCAAATCCAGAATGTTTATTGAGAAAGATTACCACGGAGTTGAAAGGGAATCTCATCAAATTGCTTCGCATCACAAGCCAGATGATGCTCAAACCCAACCCTCAAAGATCACAGCTGCAAACGAGCAGAAAGAAGATGATCAGGAATGGTTGGTCAAGTGGTCAGATCTCCATCTGCAGGATGAAAATTTTTGCGAGAGCTCGGCCTTCAAAGCGATTGAGGAGCAATATGTAAAACTGGAACCTATTTTGAAGGTATGTTTACTATTTTTGGTCATTTTACCAGATAATGTCGTCATAAAGAAAACTGCTATAATCTACTGGTGGATTGGAGAGGGATTTTTAGTAACAGAACCACGTTCAACAAAGACAGTGAAGGACACTGCAAATGAGTTGTTGGAGGAGCCCATGCCGAAGGGCTTCATTGAGCCTGTCAACAAGAAGATAAGCCCCATTGTGCAGTGATTTCGAATGAACCCTTTTTGTGCACCTTGTGCTGCTTATGTTGGTCTAGAAGAAAAAATTCTTTGATATTGATTCTGTTGGGAACTTCCAAGCAGATTGTTTTACACACTCCAAAAGAGCATGCCTGGTTAGATCTGAGCAATGTTCTTCCCAGTATAAATTAAGAAATAAGAGCCCTGAATATCTGCAGACCTTATTCAATGTGAATAAATCCTATATTGACTTGAAGAGTTTCTGGCTGTCAAGAGCCAAATATCTGAATGTTCTTCATCTGGGTCGGTGGCAACTCTCCTCCAAGAATTACATTGAAGTGACCAACACAGAGTTCTTGAGAACACTGGGTGATTTGAAACATTTGAGGTACATAAACTTGCAAGGAATATCTAGAATTCATGAGCTTCTATCATCAATTTCAAACTTCGCCACTTGAAGATCCTGGATCTTAGAGCCTGCCGCAATCTGGAGAAACTTCCTTCTGGAATATCCTTGCTTGAAAACATGGAATATTTAGACATGTTCAAGTGCCATCTGATAGGCAACATAACATGCTTGTGGGCAACACTCACAAAACTCCAAAGTACTCAAGGGGTTTGCCATTTGGAATCCTAAAGCCAATGGACAAAGTATAAGTTATCTCAGTTGACAAAACTTAGCAAGTTGAGAAAGTTGAGCTTGAACATATATGAAAGCATGGATGATGACATAGCAGAGCGTGAATTAGAGCATTTGGGAAGTTTCATTCCCTGACATGGCTAGGAGTTCCTCCATCAAAATCTCGCAAAGCTAGCACTAAATTAGCAGAGGCAATACTATGTCACATCTTCCGCCCACGTTAGAGAAACCGGATCTTTGTTGCTTCCCTTATTACGAATTGCCCAGCTGGCTACAAGGAATGGAGACACTCAAAAAACTGTACATCAGAGGTTGACAACTTCCTTCGATGACAAATTATAGGATTCATGGAATTAGCATTTTACGTCTCAAGTTTCTGATTGACTTGGAGATAACCTGGCCTCAGCTTCCCTGGCGTTGGTTTGCTTTGAAAAGGTTAATTGTCCTAAACTCGACGGTTGTGGAGAGTGGAGATAGGACCCACCAGGAAGCCTCTCCCAAGCTTAATAATTCTCTTACAAATGACCCTTGCAAACTCAAGATTGTTAATTTCTTTCCAAAAGAGTCAAAGAAAAAGTGTTTCTATTTCTTAGAAAATACAAAAAAAAAAAAAAAAAAAAAAAGAGAGAAAAAATTGATTGTAATTTATTTTCTTTCAGCAAATTCATGCATTTGTTAAATATGTTATATAAATATATCAATTGTAAAGTGTATGTCTCTCCCTTTTCACCATATTCAGGAAGTACTTTCTCGTACTTGCGCAGTAGCCAATGGACTGTGAATCTACCTCATTGGTAGAAACTCCACGGTGATATACGATCCTTGGACCGCAAAAGCTGTTAATGAGTATGACAAAAAAAAAAAAAAAACATACAGGTGGCATGCAGTATGGATGCATTTGTAAAATTTTAACTTATGACAAACACTTGATCTTTTTTGCTGTCTGTTTTTTAATCATGGCTTTGCATATGATAAATTTTGAAAATGTTTATTCTTTAAACTTTAAAAAGTATATTCAAACCATCTTAAGAGTAATATAATCAATCAAGAGTCATGAAATATATGGCATCATTTGTGGAGAAAATTTTGTTTGGACTCCATAAGTTAAAATAGATATAATCAAATTTATAATTGGTCTTATACAATTTTTTTTTTTATTGAACTTCATCTACATTGCTCACGAAAATTCATAATTTTCTTTTCATACTGGTTTAATATATGATGTTAAAATTTAATTAATTAAATAATACTATATTTTTAAACTATGATTACATGATATAATCATTAAGAGTGATCTAGATTAATTAATTTAATATTTTTTTTTAAATTATAAAAACTAATTTAATGTAAAACGAAATAAATAGTTGAGATTAAAATTTTATTTTAGCTTTATATAGAGCTTGCCATTTTTTTTCTTATAATTTATCCTTGAATTATTTTTTATCCCAAAAAAAAATAATAAGCAGCTTAGAATGAGCTTAATTATAGGCTTGATTATCCTTTTCGGAGTAAGAAAACAAAAAACAATTTATGAAAAGTCAAATAAAAAAATTTTTTTAAAAAAAAGACTAAAAACTGATGAAGAAATAATTGTCTTCTTATTACATTCACGTAAAGAAGGTATATGCATGTATTATATATTTTTTTTTTCTCTCTTTTTAAAACTTCAAAAGTTCAAGTGTTTTGAAATGTGTCTTTCATATAATGGGTAGTTTATAAAAATATATATATAAAAAATTAAATTAACATTATGTCAGCTGCATTGACGTAATTATAAATTTCAAGGTAACTATCATATTTTAAAAATAAAGTATTTTATCAAATAATTTAAATAGTCGGAATCACATAAACAAAATAAAACAAATTTCTAAAGATAAAAAGTGAAATAATATTTTTATTACTTTTATGAAAATAAAGTATTTATATGTTATTATATAAAAAAAAAAATTATTTTTAGAAGACTAAATAACATATAATGAATCAGAGAACACTCTACAAAGACCAGATTATCTTTATATGCAAACAAGTTTATTCAATTAGTCATATTTTATCTTTATTTAAACATTTGTATTATCACAATTTCGTAATTAGCAAGTTGAGTTGCTTTGCGAAAGGATTGTTGTCCTATATGCAAGAATATTGTCTAAGTTTGACGTAAGTTCTATGAAATATAAACTCGACTCAATTTTAAATATACAAAATTTGAAATCTTTAGGACTTAGAATAGATTTACTAAGTTTACTTTGTTTCCAATCCTTTTTTATGAAACCCTGACTTAAATTATATATACAAATAATACATATATATATATATATAATTTAAAAATATAGTATATATTTAATTAACACTAAAATATTTAAATATATATTTTATATTTGTTACTAAAATCAAAATATATATTATATAGCCAAGTTAGGTTAAGAAGGATTTTTGTTTTTATATCTAATTTGACTTGGTCTTTTTTTTTTTTTTGTTTTGACCTACTATTGAACGTCTTGATTATATTAGACATATTAAATTTGATGAATAATTTTTCCTCCAATAAAACACTCCCTTTCTTTAGTTATCGGACTCACACCATGTAAACATGTAACATCACCATGGCTATAAGTCATAAACAATTTAAATCATTTTTCATTTCGGTCTTAAAATCAATTTTAGTTCTCTAAGAATTCAAATTCCTACTAAATCTTTATCTCGATATAAATCTAACTAATTTCAGCAAAATCCCATCTTTTTCAACAATTCAAATCACTATTAATGTTCTCAAGCCAATCACATTTACATAAATATTTGCACGTGATTCTTGATATCTTAGGGTTCATGCCCTTGTTAATATATGAGAATCTCATACAGGATATTGACTTCTTAATATATCTACATATCCATGCACGATCACTCAATCCACATGTCAACTTCCCTTATCCTAGAGCTTCAAACTTCTGCTATCTCCAATTATTTCTTTGTTTGAATTCCCACCCACTCTTTGCATATATGCTTCCTCATCCTTAACATTTTTGAATGTTGAAGATCTCGTGTCAATGTCACCATTATTTTCTCCATCTGATTAATACATGTACAGTAACTCCCATCCATCATGTCACGCTTTTCTTTCCCAATAGTTAAAATAGCCACAAAAAATCCTCCCTTGCCCATACAATTAATCATTCTCTCGATTTTCATTTTTTCACCGTTCACTGTCCCAAATCTTTTGCTCATTTGATGGTGGATTCCTGTTCATTTTTTCATATCTAAATAATCTTATCATACTTTCAAAATTCAAAAATCAAATTTAAATTTTCCTTTTTTCAAGCCACTAACTCTTTCTTTTAATTCTAAAATCCTCTTTACCAATATCTCTTCTTTTTATCTTCAATCTTGCCATTACTCTAGTCCTACCTTATCAATTTTGCCTTCCCTAAAAAATCTCTAACCTCTTGCTACCATTCTTCTATTTCCCTCTTCCTCTCTACCTTGTATTTTCCTAATTCATATAATTGACAAAACTCTAATGCATCCTCTTTCAACCCTTTACATTTTCATACTCCACTAATAATAAAAACTAGCCCGCTAACACTCTCCATGGTATTAAGACTCGATAAGTTGCGAAAAGCAAGCTAATCTTACTTATTTTTCTTTTTCTTCTTCTCTTAACTACTCATAAATTGAACTAATCACTTTCGCTCAAGCCAAAACCTTTAAAGTATGGCAGCTAACCATTAGTGAAGAATTTTAGACCATCTTTGCCAATTACACTTGACCTTAAATACTAAACCTTCTAAATTGCAATTCAATTGGTAATAAATGGATATTTAAAATTAAAAGGCACTATGATGACATTTGTAATCACGACAAAGTTTGTCTTGTAGTAAAGAAATTTCATCAACATGAAGTAATTGACTATGAAGATATATTCAGCCATATAGTCAAGTATATTACCATTTGTCTTCTAATTTTTTTTGTTATCCCCTTTCACTAGAATGTTCAATAGTTGAATGTTTCCAACACTTTTTTTACATGGTCATATTGAAAAAAAATTATACATGATTCAACTCATTAGTTTGTTGGATAAAGATTTTCTTAATCATGCTTATAGACTCTATAAAACACTCTAAGGTCTCAAACAAGCGCATCATTGTTTAATCACTTGAACCACTTTCTATAAAAATTATTTTTGTTCCCTCAAAAGTCGATCGTTTCATCTTTATCTCTAAACGAGGACCAAGTAATATTTTCCTCATTTCTGTTGATGATTTAATTGTTTAAGGAAATTCTATTGCAGTTATTCCTCAAATGATCCACACTCTTCAAGATGATTTGTTATTAAACATTAATTGAAGCTTCATGACTTCTTCAGTTTGAAAATCTTATCTACAAAAATAATTTTATTCTGTCTCAGCGAGACAATCTTTTCCGGCTTGTTTGCGAAGACAAACATGAGCCACTCTAGGGATTATTCTACTCTAGTAGTTGCCACCTCAGTCCTTATCAAAGTTAGAAGTCAAGTTTTTCATGACCGTTAAAAATACAACTAACTTATTAGTTCCTTATAATATACAACCCTAACTAGACCTAATTTGGCATTCTCTCAACAAATTGTGCCAATTCATTCATATTTATTCCCTTGATTATTTGACTATTGTCAAGCAACTTATTTGAGCTCTACATCTTAATGTATAGTTTATCCCTGTATTAATTTCTTTATAATTTTTCTTTGATGCTAATTAGAGAGGATTTTTTGACAACTACATATCTATAATGGCTTCATGGTATACTCGGGTTATCTTGATTGCTAACGAAGCTATTGTTAGTGCCACCATTAAACTTTTATGGTTACCCTCACTATTTAAGGAACTCAACATTTCTTCTATTTTACCTCGACCCTTTAGTGTGATAATATTAGTGTTGTTTATCTCACTATGAGGAAATCAATTCACAAAGAGGAAATGACATCAAAAACAGCCAATTAGGACAAACTCACAAGATAGGAATAAAACTGAGAGCAAAGAACAAAGACCAATGCTAGTTTATAAGCGGAGAACGACCAGCAACATGTGGTGTAATCTAGAGTAAAAGGGGGCAGGCATCAGCAATCGACCGAAATGGAAAATTAGTTGTGTGTCATTAATCGATGAATATAGATGGTACATGGCACAAGTTGTAACACCCAAAAAATTTCTTTTCATTTTTATTATTATTATATTATTTTATTTTATTTTAATTTATTCTATATAAATATAATTTAGTATTAATAGAATTTAATTTAATTTAATTTAATTTAATAGAAATAATAATAATAATAAGGGGTAAAAATTATTTAGGAATTTAATTGAAAATAATTTTGGGAAAAATGGGTGAAATTTTGGGTTCTTGTAGTATTTTTGAAAGAAAAATTAGAAATCCACGGTCAAAATATAATTTTAAAAAGTTGTGCCACGTCAGCTGTCCGGTCAGCAGTCCCAGCCAACCAAGACGCGCCAGGTGGCAGAGACACTGGCGCGGGAGGCCACGCTGGAGGGAGCCACGTGGGCGATTCGCGTGCGAGTAATTAAACGGCTGAGATCCGTTCCCGCACGCACGGACAGCCCAGATCAAAAACACGCAAACGTGCACAGACGACCCAGATTATATCACGCACGAACTGTCCAGATTGAATCGCGCACAGATGGTTCAGATTAAATCGCGATGAACGGTCCAGATTCATTCCCTATTTAATCGCGATCGGATGATTCAGATTAAAAGCGATGGACGACTCAGATCAAAAGTGGATGGGTATAAATAACCTCATCCGCACCCAAACCCTAACCCTAGCCACCAGAGCCCCTCGCCGAAGAAGACAGCCAGCCGTCGGGGAACCGACTGCTGCCACCCGCCGCCGTACCGGAGCAATTTTCGGCCGCCAAACGAGGTAAAAATCCTACCCTTTGCTCAAAATTTGATTCTAAACCCACCTATGGCCAAATCGGAGCGAAAGCACCGGCCAATTGGCCAGAAAATACCGCCGAAGCTCAGCGGCGGCGCCGCCGCGGGGTGTCTCAGTTTTTGCCTCCGATGAGGCCCTTCCTAATTCCCGTTCAATGTGATTTTTCCATCATTGTGATCAATGTTTCCTGCTCTACAGGTTGACCGAAGCAAAACACCCAACCGCGACGTGAGTCGGAGGAGCCACCACACCGGAGAGCCCCACCGTCGGTGAGTTTCAGTTTTTCACATTTTTTTGGCCCACCGAGGACCCTAGGTGTGTTTTTTCACAGGAACCAATGCAAGTTTGGCTGAATTCAGTCAAAACGACCAAAAATAACCAACCCGAGGCAGATCGCCACCGCGAGTGGGGGCGCTGTCGCCGGAGCACGGTGGAGCCGCCGTGCCGGAATTTTGAAATTGGCCGAGTAGACCCTGGGTCTGTTTTTTGGGTTATTTGGGACATGTGTAGGTACTGTAAGCGCGTTTCAGTTTCTGAGAAAAATTCAAGGAACCTAGGGACCGCCCGTAGGCACAGTGAAAATTTATTTTTTGGCGTCAAATCAAGTAAGGACCTCTCACTCTATTTTCTATCATGGAATTAAAGTTCGAATAAATGGTAATACTGTATTTTGTGCAGTTAATATATATGTATAATTAATTAAGGTTACTAATGGAGTCCGAAATCGGATATTATTTCCTGTCGATTCCTGCTTGATTTATTTTACAGTTTAAATACATTATGGTATCTGGTTTATCTATTCTATGGTTTTAAATGCATGAATCATTGCTTACTTCACTACTATTTGATTTTGGGAATCTAAGATATACTTGCTTTGTTGGATGCACGTTGCTTGTTTATGTAGTTATGTTTGAGTTGGTAACGGAGACTAAGGATAAATAGGAATGGGATATGATTTGATAAATGGATAAAATGACAGTCTCACTAGATATCCTGGGAGATGGTGGATAGACCGGGTTCATAGAAAATCCTACCGTCAACGTTGTCTCATACCGGATGGGGTATGGAGACTTGATCATTTGGCGCTCATACCGAACGGAGTATGGGGACGGCCCGTTTTACCCTCATACCGAACGGGGTATTGAGGTTTATTATTTTGGCACTCATACCAGACGGGGTATGGGGACGACCCTGGAATTAAGATTGTTTAAAGTGAATGGTTCACGTGTAGCGGGGACCCCTATGGATCCTCATGGATACTAGTAGGCTGGTGAAAAATGAAAAACAGTGATAGTCAGTTATTGTTAATGAATACAGGTTTATGATGTGTTTTATGTTACTGATTATGCTTGAAATTGTGATCTATATGATGTTATTGTCCTTCAACGAACCTGCGGTGATAGCCCGTCATTCCTAAAAAGCTAAGAATTTCTTTAACTGATGTCAATCTCTCCCAGCCAAGCACCGCTTCAGCCTTTTCAGAATTCACATATACTCTATCCTTTGATATGATGTACCCCAGGAAGACGGTTTGTTCAAGCCAGAATCCACATTTACTCAACTTTGCATACAATTTCTTCCTTCTAAGAACTTGCAAAACCTGTGCTAGATGGTGAGCATGTTCTTCTCTGCTTTTTGAGTATAACAGGATGTCATCGATGAACACGATAACAAATTAATCTAAGAATAGTCTGAAGACCCTATTCATCATATCCATGAAGATGGCTGGGACAATGGTTAGCTCAAATGGCATGACCAGGAACTCATAGTGTCCGTACCTGGTTCGAAAAGCCATCTTGGAGATGTCTTCTGTCATTATTTTCACCTAATGGTAGCTTGATCGTAGGTCTATTTTGGAGAAGACCTGTGCACCCTGCAACTGATCGAAGAGGTCATCAATCCTGGGAATGGGATACTTGTTCTTGATTGTGACCCTGTTCAATCCTCTATAATCAATACACAGTCTCAATGTTCCATCTCCCTTCCTAGCAAAAGTGACTCCAGCACCCCAAGAGGACACACTATGTCTGATAAAGTCACTATCTTGCAATTCAGTTATCTGTTTCCTCAGCTCCTCCATCTCAACGCGGCTCATGCGGTAAGGAGCAACTAAAATAGGCTGGGTGCCTGGCTGTAGATCTATGGTGAACTCGACTTCTCTGTCCACTGGTAGTCCAGTAGTTCATCCAAAAACACATCTGGGAAGTCTTAGACTATTGGAATCTCTTGAATGCAATTCTCTTTCTTGGGTTTGCCTAGTTAGAGAAAATAGCAAGGTTAAGGTACTCGACAAATAAGAAAAATTGCCATCAAGGAATAAATACTAAATGATTTTATTAATTTATAAATGGCTCCTCATTAGGAGGATTAAATACAACCTTCTTGCTAAAGCAATCTACGATGGCATAATACGCCGCTAGCCAATCCATCCCTAAGATTACATCAAAATCCCCCGTGCCTAATTCTATTAAGTCTACACTTAGTTTTCTATTTGTTATCTCTACGGCACAAGCCCTGTAGACAACTTCTTCCAATAGTGTTGCACTCCCAACAGTAGACACAAATAACATTGAATCAAGTTTATCAGGTAATACATTAAATTTGGATGCAAAAACAGGTGAAACAAATGAATGCAATGCACCAGTGTCAAATAAAACATGAGCAAGATGGTTACAGATAGTGTACATACCCTGTACTACGTTCGGGCCTGCATCTGCATCTTGCTGGGTGAGTTTGTAAGCCCTGCCTTGAATAGGAGGTCTTCCCTGATTCTGGTTCCTTAAGCACTCTCTCACATAGTGTTGGGCACTACCACATATGCGACAGGTGTTGTTGAGGCGGTAGCACGGTCGGTCCCCGTGATCCCTGTCGTAATGCTGACAGATCTTACCACGTCCTGCCACTGGAGCTTGAGGGGGAACCTGGATCACCGGTCTAGGCCTCTTGTTTTGTTGGACAGGTGCAGTAGGTGCTGGTCTGCGGGGTGGAGCTGAGGGTCTGTGGTTCCCTGCTGACTGAGGAAGGGTGTGGAGGCTCCTTTCCACTTACTGTGCCTTGGCCAGAACGGCCGAGTATGTCCTGAGTTCCAGTACAAATAAATGTTGCTTGATCTCTGGGCGGAGGCCCCACTGGAACCTCCTAGTCTTCTTGTCCTCATCCATCAACGTCTCAGGGGAGTATCGGCCCAACTCCAGGAACTTACGAGCATATTCTGACACCGTCATGTTCCTCTGGACAAACTCCATCTCCTTCAGATGTCGGATATACTATGGGAGGTACTCTACATGAAAAACTGCTAAGAACTGTTCCCAAGTAACTGGAATAAGCAGGGTGGTTTGTTTGAGTTCCCACCAACAGTCTGCTTCTCCCAGCAGCATGTAAGTAGCAAGGGTGACCCTCTGCTCGGGAGTCACTCCTAGGGTCTTGAAGGCCTTCTCCGTCTCCGCCAACCAGTACTGGGCATCTTCAAAAGAGGATTTCCCTACAAAAGTAGATGGGTTCAGTCTCTTGTACCTCTCTACGTAGCCTGGGTCAATCATGGAAGGAGCTGGGTCCCGCGAAAGAGGGATTGGGCCAGGCTGAGGATAGACTGGAGGACCCTGTGGTGGTACTTGCTGATATGATGGGGGCACTGGATTATACTGTGGCGATGCCGGGCAGTACTATGGCTGGAGCACCAGATTATATTGCGGTGGTGGCACTGGGTGGTATTGTGGAGGAGCAGGCTCATGCCGGGGTGGTTCAAGATCCTCTTGCTGCAATGGTGGCTCAACCTGTGGCAGCGGGGGAGGGTCAAGTAGCTCCTTTCTCTCCTCTCGGCCCTGCTGGGCAGTAATGAGTCTCTCCAGCATCTTAAATATCTTATCAACGTCTTTCCGAAGCGAACCATCCCGGGCTGCTCGGTTTAGTGGGGGTATTCCTCTTCTCATCTCTCCGTACCTGCATTTCATAAGGAATAGTTGAGTAATGATTCATCGGTTTAGTGTTTCTCTAAGTATCATTGTGTAAGGGACGAGTCTGAGGAACGTAGCTCTGATACCAACTGTAATGACCCCTAAAATCCAAAAGAAAATGCATATAAAAATTTGAGTGCATAAGCGAAATAAAAGATTTAGATTAATATCCCTTACACAATAACTTAAAAGTACTAAACAATATCAAAGAATAAATCCTCTAAATGAAATACTAGAAATAAAAGAAGTATAAAGAAAACTATAAGACATTTAGCATCTACTCGCCGTCTTATTGTTAAATAAGGAATGAGCTACACTATCCCAGTAAGGACATCACACTATTCACTGTCACAGAAGTAAAGGTTGGTAGAAAATTAAAATAACCAATGGAGCAGTAGATTTAAATAAATTCATTTATCAATAATCAAAGCATTTACCGTCCACTTACCGCAGTGAGATTTATAAAAACAACATATGGAAACAATAATATTATAAATATCATGAATTCATTTATAATCTTTAACATAGCACATATCATACTTTTATATTCAAATCATCAAACAACAATTTGTCCCTTTTTATCAGCTTACTAGTATCTTTTGGGATCCATATGGGTCCCTGCTACACATGAACCATCCCCCTTAACAAACTTAATTCCAGGACCGTCCCCATACCCCGTCCGGTATGAGCACCAAAATAATAGACCTCAATACCCCTCCGGTATAAGGGTGAAACAGGTCGTCCCCATACCCCGTCCAGTATGAGTGCCAAAACAATAAAGTCTCCACATCTAGTCTGGTATGAGACAACGTTCACGGTAGGGTTCTCTATGAACCCGGTCCGTCCACTATCTCTCAGGATATCTAGTGAGGCTATCATCTTATCCATTTATCAAATCACATCTCATTCCTATTTGTCCTTAGTCTCCGTTACTAACTCAAACATGAATACATAAACAAGTAACGTGTATCCAACAAAGCAAGCATATCTTAGATTTCCAAAATCAAATAGTAGTGAAGTAAGCAGTGATTCATGCATTCAAAATCATAGAATAAATAAACTAGATACCATAATGCATTTAAACTGTAAAATATATCAAGTAGGAATTGACAGAGAAATATATCCGGTTCGGACTCCATTAGCAACTGTGATTAATTATGCATATCTATTTAATTTGTACAAAATACAATATTATCATTTATTCAGACTTCAATTCCATGATAGGAAATAGGGTAAGGGGTCCTTACTTGATTTGATACCGAACCCTAGATTTTCACTACGCCTACGGGCGGTCCCTAGGTTCCCTGAATTTTTTATGGGAATTGAAATGCGCTTATGGTACCTATACATATCTCAAATAACCTAAAAATCAGACCCAGGGCCTATTCGGCCAATTTCGAAATTCCAGCACGGCGGCTCCGCCGTGCTCCGGCGACGGCGGCTCCGCTGTGCGGCGGTGATCCGCCTCGAATTGACTGTTTTCGGCCGAATTCAGTCAAACTTGCATCGGTTCCTGTGAGAAAACATATTTAGGGCCCTCGGTGGGCCTAAAAACACAAAAAATCGAAACTTATCGACGGTGAGGCTCTCCGATGCGGCGGCTCCTTCGGCTCACGTCACGGTTTGATTTTTTGCTCCAGTCAACCTGTAGAGGAGGGAACGGTGATCACAAAGGTGGAAAAATCACGTCGAACAGGAATCGGAAAGGGCCTCGTTGGAGGCAAAAATCAAGACACCCCGCGACGGCGCCCCTGGGCTTCGGCAGCATTTTCTGGCCAATTAGCTGGTGTTTTCGCTCCGATTTTGCCATAGGTGGGTTTAAAATTTAATTCTGAGCAAATGGTAGAATTTTTACCTCATTTGGCAGCCGAAAATTACTTCGGTGCGGCGGCGGGAACTCCCCGGCGGCTGGGTTGTCTTCTCCGGCGATGGGCTCTGGCGGCTAGGGTTTGGATTTGGGTGCGGATGAGATTATTTATAACCATCCACTTTTAATCTGAGCCGTCCATCGCATTTAATCTAGACCGTTCGATCGCGATTAAATAGGAAATGAATCTAGGTCGTTCATCGAGATTCAATCTGGGCCATCCATGCGCAATTCAATCTGGGTTGTCCGTGCGCGATGCAATCTGGGCCGCCCGTGCGTGTTTTTGATCTGGGCTATCAGTGAGCGCAGAAACGGATCTCAGCCGTTCGATCGCGCGCACGCGGATCGCCCACGTGGCTTCCTTCCGTGTGGCCTCTTGCGTCACTGTCTCTGCCACGCGGCGCGTCCTGGTTGGTCGGGGACTACAGACTGAACAGCTGACGTAGTACAATTTTTTTAAATTGCGTTTTGACCTCCGATTTTCAATTCTTCTTTCAAAAATACCTACAGAACCTAAATTTTCATCATTTTTTAAAAAATTATTTTCAATTAAATCCCTAAATAATTTTTTTACTACTTTTTATTATTATTGTTATTATTTTTATTAAAATAAATTAAACTAAATTAAATTCAATATATTATTACATAATTAATCATTATATTCATATAACAATTATAAAATAAAAAGAAAGGCTTGGGGGGTGTTACACTATAAATAGAGGTACAATTATAATACAAAGTAATTCTTTTGCTTCTCGTAAATTGATGGGGACAATAGGTTCACTTTATTCAATATTTAAATAATTTTATTGTTTATTTTAATTATATCAAATAATGAGCTTTGGACTTTTTTTCACTATTACTTATCATTATTTTACTTTTCCAATCTAAATATCTTTAAAATTTTAAGGGAAAAAAGAAATTTTGAATTTACAATTTATAATTCACAAATTACAGTTTTTTTATTTAAAAATGAGTGAGATATATAAGATATTTATTTTTAAATTTTCTGTCACTTTAATTAAATATTTCGCAATAAATGTAATATTTGATCTAAATATAAAAAATAAAATCTATAAAAAAATAAAATAAAATAAAAGACAGAGTAAAAAGTGGAAGCAAAAAATTTTGTTATTATGCAAAAACAAGTATCTATTTTGTTTCGCTTTAAAGCATTTTTCTGGTCTATTTGAATTCTTATATTTTTTTTAAAAAAAAATGTTGAGCATATATATATTTCCTATTGATAGACATTAGTCAACTTTTAAAGTCAACCACTGTGTCAGATGTTATATTAAAATTTATTTTTCAAGGTGGCATCTGTGTGGATGCTACATAGCACCAAAAGATGTGTTCATTATAGGAGCAAGGTCTCTTCTACTAGTCAAATATAATATAATATATATATATATAATCTTTCTCTCTTTTAATATATATATTTGTTGTGCTGAGACTTCATTCAAAATTTTTTAAATCTGGAGCTTTCACTTAGATTAATGTATGTATTATATATAAAATAGTTAAAATATAAATTTGTTTCTTATGTTATTTATTTTTATTTAAATTAATTTCTGGTTTGACTGTGTCAAATTATTTTTTATAATTAAAAAGAAATTAAATTTAATATATTCTTGTTATTAACTGTTAACACTACTTAGATATCACATCACGTATTAAAATTATTGCAATATACATAATATTTTTTAATTGATTTGGTTGTAGATTAAATAGAAAAAAAAAAAAAAAAAATCATTATAAATATATACGGTCCAAAATCCTTCTTTTATCCTCACCGCCTTACGCTTCTCATCTTTCTCTTTTTGGAAGCAAACCAACACCACCGAGGAAGAAAACTTGTTGGTTGCTTTTGGCACAAAGCCAAGGAGGCCATCATACTCCACCACATGCTTCCACTTCACCTTTTTTTTCTCCTTCCTACTTTTTGGTCCCTGCTTGCTCAATGTGGAGAGAACAGTTACGAGCTTTGCGCTGCTTTCACACTTGAACTTGAGCTGCTCGAGCAATTTCATCATCGAGACAGAGATTAAATTAAAAAGTACATAAATGAATATAATATCAAATCTCAAAGAAAAATAAATATTACAGGAGCTCTTAATACATATATAATGTCTATATATATGATCTCTGTAATAATATATACACAAAAAGAAAGAGAGAGAGAGAGAAGACATACAGATTTATTAGTTAGGTGAAGCCTCATATTCCAAAAAAAAAAAAAAAAAAAAAAAGAAATCTTTTAATTGAAATCCCCTTGTGAACACAAAACATAGAAATAGAGGGAAAATGTCTCTCCTTTGTTGTTTCTGCTTCCCAGCTTTTTCTTTGCTTTCTCTTCTTCTGCTTCTCCACAATTAGGGATGTTATGTTGCCATGTGATTCTTGGTGAGGAAGAAGATAATAATAATTTTGGGGCTTATAGGGTTTGGAGAGATTTTACGAGCAATAACAGATTTTGCTCCTGAGAAGGAAAACATTTTTCCCTCTTATATATAATAGCATTGATTTTTACCATTAACTATAACATCTCTTAAAAATGATTTTCTTTTTGTAAACACGAAGGTTTAAATTAACCAAAAAGCAATGCAGAGACTTAAGTAGAAAAATATATCAACTTATTTTGTATTTAACCCTTTTCACATCAGTATTGTAATGTGTTCTTCTTGGACGAATTTATGTAAAAAAAAAAAAAAGATGAATAAATGAAATAACAATTCCCAAGATGAATACATTAACCTACTAAAGCTGAATTATTCTAATGTCAAACTTCAAAATATTTCAACAGGGAGTGGGCACATCTCCAAAATCATTTGACCGTGTAACTTTTCAAACGTTCTTTTTTGTGGCCACTTCCCAATTTCTGATTTTTCTTTATTACTCTCTATTGACTGCATAATGTCTCTTAATTCCTGAATTTCTACAAGTTGGAGGCAACATGTGTGTATCTACGTAGATATGTATATATACACATGTGCATATATTAAGACTACTTCATGAATCTGTTGGTTCCTAGCTTTTGGACTCATATACATATTTGTTCAAAGTCAGCTGTGGTCTTACCCTGTGGATTTTGTCATAAGGTTTTTTAAGTGCTACCAATAGAAAACACTTAATAATAAGAATAAACAAGAAAGCAAACAAATAACATAATTAATTAAATATATTTAACTTGCATGAGTAGATAGGCGCAAATATCCACTTTCAATCTCTCGCATGAATTTATTAATTTTATGGTCGTAGGCAAAAAAGAATCCAAGAAGTTGGCGGTCAACGTCCACCATATTTGAAGATGAGCTGAACCCACCACATATTATATAATTCCTCTATGGGAGAGTCCTAATCCTGTACGTAAAAATCATTAAAAACACAAGTTAATCAATAATGGAATTATCACAAGCTAAATCACAAACATATTAAATCTCACACCAACCATATTTGAAGTTTTGTCCGGTACTCTAGATGTGTGCTTAAGAGAACTTTGTGTTCTTGCTTTTGTTTCTCCTATGGCTTGCTTCAAGGTCTCTACAATTTCACTCATTGTCGGTCGTCGTTTTGCATTTCTATTTAGGCAGCTATTAGCTAAGTTGCCCACTGTCCTAGCTGCAGCGATAGGGTAGAGGTTCCTCAAGCAAGGGTCTATTATCATGCTGAACTTTTTACTGTCTGGAGGGAACTGTTTTACCCAATCCAGAAGCTTATGCTCCACCGCAGGCCGGTTTCTGTCTATTACTCGCCTGCCTGTGAGTATCTCGTAAAGCACCACGCCAAAACTCCATATATCACTCTGTGCACTGAGATGGCCTGTCTCTACATACTCTGGAGCAGCATATCCATATGTACCAACAGCCTGTAACAAAAACAACAAGAGCATGTTTAAAACCAACATGGAATCTTTTAATTACAAAATACGTGCTTTATAAATTACGTCCTTTGTAATGGATTTCAAACACAATTATGGCATTCTGAAAGTTCCATGTAAGAATTACCATTTTGAATGTGGTTCAAATTGTTTCCTAATATTATCTACTTTCTACTTACAGCTGTAGATACATGACTACGATTATCCATCGGCCCTTCCCTAGCAAGTCCAAAATCTGAGAGCTTGGGCTTAAAGTTTTCGTCTAGAAGCACATTCGAGGGTTTGAAATCTCGATATATCACCTGTCAAGCCAATGCAGCCACAGATGTTTCAGAAACATGTAACTAACAATGACAAACACATTAGAAAGATTTTCTCTTCTTATATCTGTAACAAAGCAAGTGGGTATTTGTTACTTGTAGAAAACAGAACTTCAAAGTTTCAGATGGTGTTCAAGATCAAGAAAAACAAAAATTTATCACAATTATAGCTTCACCCGTATGTTTGGCTCATTCGGACATAAATCATGTTATTTATTTATTTATTTATTTTCATAGGATCTCACCTGATGATACTTTTGAAACTAGAAAATTGAAAGCAAAAATTTTCATAATTACAAGGAGGATAGCATATTAGAGGTGATCACATGCAGAGATCAGTCCTTCTCACTCTACATTGGTTTATATAAAGAAGATAAGTGGTTGAGAAGAATAAGGGAAACTGTTTCTTCTTCTCCATATTTATTTTATTTTGCAAACCTTGATTCAGACTTTCATTTCCTTTTTGTTTCCCTCTTTTCTCATTCGGACTCGTTTTACTTGTTTGTCCTTATTTTGTTTTTTTTTTTTTTTTTTTTTTCTTTTTCTCATTTTAACTCATTTTATCTTTTAAAACATAGGCAGATGATTGACACAAATTTTCTAAAAACTTAATCGTCTTACATAAAATGACCAACAATTCTCCTAATTTTGTGACAGAATATAAACTCAAATAAAGCCAAACCATCAAACTGTAATTCTGCGTAAAAGTTATGGCCATCAAATACCAATCTGGCTTTCAGTTTCACCAGAGTTGTCTTAAACTTAACAACATCAGTAAATAAGTACATGAAAGTAAAAGAGAGAGCATTCGATATTATAGGTTAAAAAATTTCAACATTTCAACTATAGCTCATGGATGAAAGAAAAAAGTACCTGCACTTCCAATGCCCGATGTAAATAATCTAATCCCTGAGCCACACCAAGCATAATCTCCAATCTTCTTTCCCAAGGCAAGGTGAGGGAAACCCTACTGAAGAGATGGTCTTCTAAGCTCCTGTTAGGCATGAATTCATAAACCAACAGTCGGTGGATCCCCCTTTCACCATCTTGAGCGCAATATCCTAAAAGTTTTACTATGTTAGGGTGATTGACAACACCAAGAAACTCAACTTCTGCTAGCCACTGTTTATGACCCTACACAACAAAGGATATACACTTTGATTGCCAAAAGAAGAAGATATAGTGAAAAATAGATATACAAACATAATGGGAGAAGGATATAGGTCTCTTTACATTGTTCTTCCAAACAATCAAGTCGTATCTACGATAAACAACCGAAAGCATGAATTGATAACAACCGAATTTGCTCAAAAACACAGAAACCAAACTAATATGATGCCGCTAATATTCAGCTGCTGTTAGCTGTTGAGAGTAAAGACAGATAATGTAATGAAGCAAAATAGAAGATAAACCCTGAATTTGATTATGATAGAATTTAGAATATTGAGGAAGCAGATAAAGAAGAACTACCTGCAATCCCTGGTTGTTGAGCTTTTTAATGGCGACAATTTGAGGATTTCCCTGAGGAAGGGCAGGGCTAAGTGTACCCTTATATACACTCCCAAAACCACCTTCTCCAAGCTTTAGCCTCCTGCTGAATCCATTAGTTGCATCGCTAAGCTCTTGGAAAGAGAAAACCCTCAAATTGTGCTCGTTTTCTTTGTACAATTCGTGTATACTCCTCGGGGATGGCAAGGATTTTGTTGTGCGAGTTAGAGTAGAATCATCTCCATTGTCCCTCAATTCAGGGACAGATTCTACCTCTCCCTTGCTCTTGGATTTCCTCTTGAAAAGATACAAGCACTTCATCTGTTTGGGCTTCTGATCGTGAATTTACAAAAATCAGTCGCAGCAGCAATGTGCTTCTTCTCATTCAAGTTAATGGCGATGAGTTATGGAGAAAACTAGATGGAAAAAGCAGGAGTGGGAAAAAATCAAGTAGAAGCCGCCATGAAAGGAAAAAGGAGGGTGGAAATGAAGGAAAAGTAAACAACATATACATACATATGTACATATATATACACACACATATATATATATATATATAGAGAGAGAGAGAGAGAGAGAGAGAGAGAAAGTGAGGAGAAGAAATAGAGAAAATTGTGGAAAACAGGATATGAATACGAAAGAAAAGGGCAAATTCAAGAAGAAAATGGAAATCTACGAGACCTGCCGCTACGAAACAAGAGAAGACGCGTATTGATCGCGAAATCTGTATGTATGAGGAAACAACAAACCATCTTCAGTCTTCATTTTCTTCTCTTTCGAACTTATTGCTTCTTTTTCTGCGTTCAGACATCATTTAGCGCAAAAAAAACAAATATATATTTATATATATAATTATGGAATTTAAAAAATTGAATATTACTTTGAATTTTTGCCTTAATTATTTTAAAAAATAATTAATTTTTTACAAATTTTATGAAGAAAATCACATACATATTTATATTTATATATATAAAAAAAAAAAAAACTGAAAATTTAGTGCCAGTTTATGGAGGGAATTTATTTTATTTCTTTATTCCTTTACTTTGCTACTTAAAAGACTAAAGAAAACATAAGTTATAAAAATGTTACTTAAATTAGGGGCTGACTAATCAATGATACTTCATATATATATATATATATATATATATAAGTCAATCGTTTGGTAAGTTTATTTTTTCATTTTTCTCCATTTATTTATTACAGTAGTTTTTCTTTTTAAGAAATTATTAAAATATTACTCAAATTAAAAGTTGGAGTAGTGGATCCAGAGCTTATGTTTAAAATCACTTAATTTGCAAAATAATAATGTTCAGCCTCATGATGTTAATTTCAATTCCGTCCTAGTGTAATTAAAAATCGCCCAAAACCTTTTTTCTTGGTACATTAAAAGCTTGGAATTTGAAAATATCATTTTCATAATTAAATGCTAACGTGTTAACCTGGAAGTTTGTTTCTTGAAAGGAGGAAGGAAGATGGAAGATTGAAACCCTGGTGGATGTATCCCACTCTTTTTCTAATTTTACTTTTCTTGTTTCCTCTTTTTTTTTTTTCTTTTTTTTTTAATTTTTTTTTTTTTTGTGTTTTCGTGATGTATGATGAAATCTAACATGCAATTATTAATTATTAAATAAACTATTGTAATTAATTTAATCATCACATATTTGCACTGTAATTTGGATTGCAAAACATACATACAGTAGGTATTATTTTATTTTAAAATTTTTAATTAAAAAAAATTTGTATAATAATTAATATATGATCCTGTTTTAAATATGATAAGTATATATTTTTTGTTTTTAAATTAAAAATTAAAAAATTAATCAAAATTGATGAATTTAATATTTTACATACTCATTTGTCTCGTATTGACTGACAAAAATGAAGAAGAATGGAGATGGACAAATTTTAGTGATTTGATTTTGAAAAAAAAAAATTAATTAATTGAGGTCAATTGTAACACCCAAACCTTTATTTATTATTTTTATTAAAATTTTATGTGATTTTATTTTATTTTAATAATTTATTCATAAGGGTGTAATTTAATTTAATTTAAATAAAAATAATAATAATAATGATAAAAATAGTTAAAATTATTTTTTGGATTTAGTTGAAAATGATTTTGAAAAAAATGGGTGAAATTTTAGATTCTGACAATGTTTTTGAAAAGAAAATAAATAACCGGATATCAAAATACAATTTAGAGAAGTTGCACCACGTCAGCAGCCGCAGCCAATCAGGACACGCCGCGTGGCAGGAACGCTGACGCGGGACGGGGCCACGTGAGCGATACGCGTGCGCGCGATCGGACGGCCCAGATCCATTCTCGCGCGCACGGACGGCCCAGATTTATTCTCATTTTAATTGCGATCGGACGATTTAGATTAAATCGTGATGAACGGCTGAGATTAAAAGGGGAAGATTATAAATAACCTCACCCACACCCAACCTCAAATCCTAGCCGGAGAAGACGACCCAGTCACCGGAGGAGTCGGCCGTTGCCACCCGCCGCCGCACCGGAGGATTTTTCGACCGCCAAATGAGGTAAATTTTCTCCCCTTTGCTCGTTTTTCGATGCTGAATCCACTTGTGGCCAAATCGGAGCCAAACCACTGGCCAATCGGCCGAAAAATACCGCTGAAGTCCAGCGGCGCCGCCCCGGCTTCCCCCGATTTTTGCCTCCGATGAGGCCCTTCCCGGTTCCCGTTCGATGCAATTTTTACACCACTGTGATCACCTTCCTTTTCTCTACAGGTTGACCGGAGTAAAACATCGAATCGCGACTCGTGCCGGAGAAGCTGCCGCACCCGAGAGCTTCGCCGCCGATAAGTCTCGGTTTTTCGTAATTTTTTGGCCTACCGAAGGCCCTAGGGTTGTTTTATCGCAGGAACCAATGCAAGTTTGGCTGAATTCGGCCGAAAACGGCCAACCCGAGGAGGATCGCCACCGTCGCGGGAGCACGGCGGAATCACCGTCGCCGAAGCACGGCGAATCTGTCATGCCGGAGTTTTGAAAATAGCCGAGTAGGCCTTGAGATTGTTTTTGAGTTTTTTTCCGGGACATGTGTAGGTACCGGAAGTGTATTTCGATTCCCGGAAAAAGAAATTCAGGAAATCTAGGGACAGCCTGTAGGCGCAGTGAGAACCCAATTTCAGACTCCGAAACAAGTAAGGATTTCTCACCCTATTTCCTATCACGGTATTAAAGCTCAATAAATGAATAACCGATATCTCATGAATTGTGTATAATTAATTAAGGTTGCTAATGGAGCCCGAATTTGATGTATTTTTCGGTCAGTTGTTGTTGATCTATTTTATAGTTTTAAATACAGTATGATATTTGATGTGTTTATTCTATGGTTTCGTATGCATGAATCACGGTTTCATTTATTATGGTTTGAATTATTGTGAACCCGTTGTTGTCTTGTTTGGTGTTCATTACTGGTTTACGTGTTTATGTTTGATTGGATAATTAAGACCAAGAAAAATGGAAAAATGTATGTGAATTGATAAATGGATGATGTCAATAACCTAACTAGATATCCTAGGAGATGGTAGACGGACCGGGTCCGTAGGGAACCCTACCGGGAACGTGGTCTCTCATATCAGACGGGGTATGGAGACCTTATGTGTTTTGGCGCCCATACCGGACGGGGTATGGGGACGGCCTGTTTCACCCTCATACCGGACGGGGTATTGAGGTTTATGATTTTGACGCCCATACCGGACGGGGTATGAGGACGGTCCTGAAATCAAGTTATTAATGTGAATGGTTCACGTGTAGCGGGGACCCCCTATGGATCCCCATGGATACTAGTAGGCTGATAAAAGAGAAAAATTGTTGTCTGATGATTGAAAAACGAAAGTTTGATATGTGTTATGTTACAAAGTGTACATGATTTTATGATGTTTATGATGTAATTGTTTTAATAAATTATTTTCATGAATCTCACCGAGGTAAGTGGACAGTAAAAGTTTTTATTATTGATAAATGAGTTTGCTATAAATTATGCTCCATTTGTCGTTTTTTTATTTTCTACCAAGCCTTACTCTTGTGACAGTGAGATAGTGTGATGTCTTTAATGGGCTAGTGTAGCTCATTCCTTACTTAATCATTTTAGATCAGGAGGACTTGGTTCCCGAACCCGTCCGGTAGGAAGACGGCGAGTAAATGACTAAGGATTTCATAGATTTATTTATAGCATTCATTACTAGTGTTTACTTCAGTTAGTTTATTCTTTCATACGTTTAATATGTTTTGGTTATTATGTAAGGGATATTAATCATAATTTTTATTTCGCTTCTGTACTTAGAAATTTTAATACATACATTTTCTTTAAATTTTCGGGACCGTTACATCAATATCATAAAATGAAATAGTAATAATAGTAAAAAAAATTGGTGATTTGAAGAAGAAGAATTACCTTGGTGCTTCAGATATGGGCATGTATTTTATAACCTGAAACGAACGTTTGGGTTCATGTTCTCTATTCTCCTTCCTTTCGGCTACCATCGTTTCTCCTTAGTTATAAACCTTTCCTACTTCTCCTTCAATCTCTCTCTCTCTCTCTCACTCTCACAAATTTTTCCTCTCACCCCTCACACAGGAAATTCCCTTGGTCTCCTTCTCTCGCTCGCAGCTCTCATTTCTTTGCTCGGTATTTTCTACATAAATAAACCAATGAAGGAAGCGTTTACGTACTAAGTTTTCGAGTGTCACAGGACCGTCTAATTATATGTCTGCATATTGAATTATGTATTTAATTAAGGGTATTTTTGCTTTTTCACTTTGACTAATTCTCCTAAACGGATCCTCACTATCTATTTCCTTCCAATTTCTCCTTCGTGGTGAAATCGTAGTCTTTTATTTCTTTACCTCTATCCATTGTGGTCGTTCATTCAATATTTTCTTTTTGTGTGGCACTATCTCGTCCGTTCATTTTCCTTATTCCTCGTCTGTTCAAATTATCTCACCTATCTATTTTATTTCCTCGCTTCTTTAGCGTCATCCTACTCGTTTATTTTTTCGTTGCTCCTTTCACTTGCGCAGATTTCAATCGTTTGTCTTTCATTCCAATTCCTATGTGGTTCAATCTAGTTGGCTTCCGTATTCCTTTGTGCTCTCCTAAGTGGCTAATTACGTGGAGATGTTTGATTGGTCCTTGGACACCTAACTTGCTTAGGTGTTGCACCTCTTTAAATTTTTCAGATTTTCTCTCTTTTAAAATTCTTTTCAATTTAATCATCTTTTAATTTTTTACAATTCAATCTTTATTTCAAATAAAATTTATTTTTTCCTCAAATTTCATTTTTAATTATAATTTGTTCTTCTGTATAATTTATTTAATTTATATAAATTATTCCAAATATTTGTTTTAAATTTTGAAAAATTTAATTAAATTTAAATATTTCCTAATAGGTGTATTTTTCTCTACCCTCGTACTCCATATCCTTTTAAAATATTCATACTAAAATCAACAATTTATTTATTAATTTACAAAAAAATTTTGTATATATTTTTATTTATAAATTTTGACTTATTAAATTTTTTTGGGTTATTACAATAATACTTGTTTTTGAAACCGTCATTTATTTACTATTTCCAAGAACTAAAATTTAAGAACGAAAAAAGTTAAGATGATTATCTGATAACACTCATTTTAAATATTAATTAAATAAAGAAAAAAATAAGATAAAGAGAATACATAATAAAAAAAAAACAGATTCTAAATGATGTATAAAAAATATGTAATTTAGTGTATTTATAGTTAATTAAAAATAAAATTTTTATTTAAAAATTTAAATAGATAACTAAAAATATGTAATATAATACATTTGTAGTTAACTAAAAATGTAACTCCGTTTTTATTTAAAAATTACAATAGATAATTAATATACATATATATAGTATATTAATTTTATTTTTACATTCAAAATTCTCTTTAATATAGTCCTCTCACTTAGTTTAACTGATATATGCAAGATTCAAATAAAATATTATAACAGTAATTAAATAATTTAATTATATCAAAGGATAAAAATTTAAAAAAATTAATTTTCAAATAAACTCCCTTTTAAAAATTAATAAACACCCTTGCTCATCTTTATGTCACCCGCCGCACAAATTGGAAACTAAGCTGGTTATAGTAAGACATTTCCGACTGAGAAAAAAGGAAAAAAATAAAAAAAAACTCAATCAATCACTCTATAAAACCAGAAAAGGAAACAGACCTCTTTCTCTCCTTCCTTATCCCAACTATTAACTTCTGAGTGGAAAGGGGAAAAATGGCGGAATCGGTTGAGCTACCAAGTCGGTTGGCAATTCTACCGTTCAGGAACAAGGTTCTTTTACCTGGCGCCATAATTCGAATTCGTTGCACTTCTCACAGCAGGTAACTAATTGAATTTCCGTCTGTTTCCCGGGGAAATCATTTTTCTTACTGATTCCTTTCTATCTTTTGAACTTCCTAGATGATGATTTTTCATGATGATCGTTTGTCTATTTTGTATTTAACGCTCGTTTTATACGAACATAGGGTTGAGAAAATTGGCGTTTGAGTTGGTAGCAAATAGAGTAATATCATCGTGCTTGCTTTCTTTTGTTATGCGCTTTTACTGTCGAGTTAGTAGCATTTTTATGGAATTTTGGGAAGTATTGAATTCAATTTTGTCTAATTTCGGTTCCTTTTCTTTTTAATTGTTTTATATGAAATCAAATGGGCGTAATGTTTTTGTTCTTCCTATCGACATCTTACTGGTTGATTTTTATTGATATTGAAGGTGTTGACGAGTAATCAATCCTATTTTAACTTTTCTATTCTGATTCCTATGAATTTTTATGCACAATGGTGCTATGTCACCTTATCATTTAACTAATTACTCGATAATTAGCTTGTTGGCTTCTTATGTGTCTCTAATTATGCAATTGAAGAAAATGATGCTTTGACTTCTGTAGTGTTACATTGGTGGAGCAAGAGCTGTGGCAGAGAGAAGAGAAGGGCTTAATTGGCATTTTACCTGTTCGAGATGCTGCTGAAACAGCATCGGTTGGTTCCACTGTGGCTCCAGGTACCAATAAGTTAATTTTCAGTTATATGTTTTGTTGCGTGTTCATATAAAATGGAGATTATTAGAATATTCTAATATTTTATTTCATTAAGTAGGTGCAGGAGGTGAATCTGGAGAACGTGGCGCAAAAATTCAAGTTGGTATATCAGATTCTAACAAAGCTGATGGCAAAAATCAACAGGAAGTTATTCATTGGCATAACAGGTACAGTTCAGAATAGCATTTATCACATTGCATTGTCATATTTTCTGAAATGTTCAGCAAACACCTCGAATAATTTCTCTTGCAATGTGTCAGTTGTGAACTCGTAGTGAGTTATATTTTTCCTTGAATTTTTTCTTTGAATTTCTCAGGGGTGTGGCAGCTCGTGCTTTACATCTATCCAGAGGGGTGGAGAAACCGAGTGGAAGAGTTACATATATTGTGGTCCTTGAAGGTTTGTGCAGGTTCAGTGTCCATGAGCTTAGCACAAGAGGAACATATTCCATGGCACGGATATCCTCACTTGAGATGACAAAGACCGGTAAGTTATCCAGTACCTGTCTGTCCTATGAGATCATATAGCTGGTAGATTTTGTACAATCAAGCAGCCTTCTTGCTAGTGCTACGCAATTTAGGATTGAACAATTATAATGCAGTGGAGGAAGTCATAAATATAAATGCAGTGTGCATAAGTCATCAGAGTAGAACATCTATGTTAAAGAGGTAATTCTACTATTTTGTCTAGAGAAAGATTGCGGTATTGTTATTCCATGAACAAGTTACTACTAGACAAAATTATGTGATTTCCCTGCAAAAACTTGGTTTAATTTCTATTATTAGTTTCCTATTTAAAAAAAAAAAATCTATTATTAATTTCTGAAATTTGTTTCAATAATACCTGGAAATCATAAAAAGTTCCTTAGGTTTATCTAGATGGTCTTCTATCTGCTCATAGTGTTTGGAATTTTCTCAAAAACTTTTAAATGGCGTTTTTGAGGTTAAAAGTATTACCACTGAAAAGCTATATCATCACCTGTCATATAGGTAGTCTCTTTTTTCCATTTGTTCACAGGGGCTAGAATTTTCTGAAAACAGCATTTTTAGGTTATGTTATTACCACTGAAAAGCTTTATCATCACCCATAATTGCTGTTTTGTTGATTGTAATTAGAGATGGAGCATGTGGAACAAGATCCAGATTTTATAGCACTGTCTCGCCAGTTCAGAGCAACTGCCATGGAGCTGGTTTCGGTGCTTGAGCAGGTAATGCTTGTGAATATTGATCATTTGACTTTCATTCTCTTCACCTTCTATTCAATTTACTACTATCATCACTTGAAGAATAGATCATTTAATGAACTTGTGAATCAGTATTCTACATCTGCTTTATTTTTTTTACTTTGGGAGCTTCTTCCATTATAGGACTCTTATTAATCATATAAATATAGGCCTTCACTTGCATGTGTTCTAGTGGTATTCAACTTATTCTAGTGTAAGGAGTCTGACTTCCCATTGGTTAATTGAGTTTCGTATTTCATCCCTTAAAATTTCTAGAGGATACACAGCATAATAGGATACACGGCATAATAGGATCCCGGTGTTCAATCTTGATGTATGTATCTTTTTCATTGACTGTGTGGAGTGCTATATACCATTTAAGATCTGTCATTTGTCCCTTGGAAAGAGGTTTTGCTTTTCAATAATTTCATTGATCTATTTTTTCCTCATCCTATCATTAACTCTGGCATTCATTCTGTTCTCAGAAACAAAAAACCGGTGGAAGGACAAAAGTTCTTCTGGAGACAGTTCCTGTCCACAAATTGGCAGATATATTTGTTGCTAGCTTTGAGATGAGTTTTGAGGAACAGCTGTCTATGTTGGATTCAGTTGATATTAAAGTAAGACTTTCTAAAGCTACTGAGTTAGTGGATAGACATTTGCAGGTAGAGTTCCTTTGCTGATAACATTTAATCGTCTTATTACTTACTTCCATCTTTGTAGAATAGTGTTGATGTTTCATATGTGCAGTCAATACGTGTGGCCGAGAAGATTACTCAGAAGGTTGAGGGACAGCTGTCAAAATCACAGAAGGAGTTTCTTTTGCGCCAACAGGTTAGCTTTCCATATTAAGTCAATAATATAAATGAGCATCTATTTTTTTCAGGTTTCCTCTTTCTTTCTGGGGGATTACCTTAAAGGAGAAAGACCAGTAATTGATTGATCTTTTTGGAAAATGGATGTTAATCATTTCTATTATGTGAGGATGCTTGTTCAGAAAAAGAAAGGTTGCTGTATATTGTTAAGAGTTTCAGCCTTAGGATTTATATACAGTCTTAGACTCTTACACATCTTTTCATGGTTTCCAAAAGAAAGAGCAATGTAAGTGCAATTCATTATGTTTCATCATTATTTTTATTTTCTACGTTTTTTAATCAAAATAGAAATATTATTAGGGAGAGAATAGAGAAAAAAGTACATCAATGGAAGAAAGATATCCTTCTTAAAGAGATTAAAGAAGAGGAACAAAAAATAATATAAAACTGTCTCTCAATCTCTTTGCTAAATGCACAAAGGGTATTTTCTAATTGTTATTTTGTCCAATTATCTAAAAACTCCATGAGGTTATAATTTGATCTAGCATTTAGTTAATGTTTGTCTTTTGAAAAGCCGATGCAGTGAATGATAACTTAGGTCTTTTATCTGCAGATAATTTATCTTTATATTTCTTTTCTAATATTTGGTTTTTGTATATACTTCCTCTCAGTAATGACCCTATTTGAGACATATTCCAGATGAGAGCTATAAAAGAGGAGCTTGGTGACAATGATGATGATGAAGACGACTTGGCTGCATTAGAGCGAAAGATGCAGAGTGCTGGAATGCCTTCAAATATCTGGAAGCATGCACAGAGGGAGTTGAGGTACGATCTTCGGATGACATTAATAAATTACGACAATCTTTCAGATATTTACTATTGTTGTATGGAGATAATATACTTTTCTTGCATTTCTGTTGTTTTGCTGAAAGTTTCAAGTATCAATTCACTGTGGAACCATCGCAGTTGGTGCATTGTACTGAGATATGATGGCTGAAAGCCTCTAATTTTATTAAGTCATGGAAGTGGTGTTTAAAAATTTTATAGTTAATGATTGCCACTAATTATACCCGCTGTTATAACAATCTTGCTCTATCTTGCTTTCTTTAATTATTGAACTTTGAAATATTTGTGGGACCAATAAATTATGTTTTGTAGTTTTTATACACATGCCCTGGGACAAATAGTTGATCCCAATTGAAATAAAGGCCCTTCTTGCTCTTGTCTTTCATCTCACCCCTATGCAATTTCTTGATAAACAGTATAGGTTGGATAACTCACCAGTTGTTGTTGTCCTCCGGTTTCTTTGACTGCCCCTCCTCTCGTAGAACTTTGCAAACTCAGAGTAGTGACCTTAAGTGGTTGTTGTAGCTTGACTTCGATAGGATATATTCTTGGAGGCTACTGATGAAGATTTCGACTTCTTGTTCAGGGTTGAGAGCTGGCGCACATGCGAAAAGCTATTTGAAACCCCATTGTTATTCAACCACCGTTTCCTCCCACTTCAATTTAACCAGTTTTACCAATTTGTTTGTGCATATTGGCGGGCCAGGTCTAAGATTGCAGTGGAAATTTAACGTCTTTCCTGGAGAGCTTTGGTCGATCTTGTTTCTACTTTAGGAAGTATAGTTGGACATCGTCTTCAAGGTAAAAAGTGGCTAAACTCACATTGTCTTCTTCAGCTACCCGTAGTGTCGGAAGAAGTACTCACGCCAGTTAATGACCCCAATGGACCAGCTAAGCCATCATATTAGGAAAGTGTGACCTTGCGTACTGCAAAAAGTACTTTCCTCTTTTTTTTGTTGCTGGAGTTGGTCAACTTCTCTTCTTTTCAATTTATTGAGCTGAATACTAATCTTCCTCCTTCTGGCGGGCAGTTTCCAAGAGATGCATTTGACCAAAGCAGTGAGCCCACGTTGCTTCTCTTCTGAGCGGGTTGGATCCTCCTAGTATTACTTCATGAACATCTCAAATTATTGTTGGAAGCTTTTGAGGCCCTCCATGACCATCTATTCTGATATCAATTTGTTAGGGTCCCGGGCTCTGGATCTATCACGGGCCTGCTAGTGTGAAATCCTGAACCAAGCGAGTTGCTTGGTTCTCGATATTCTGGCCGTGCCGGCTTAAGATGAAGCTTGTCTAAGAACCTCTTAGAGAGAAACTCTGCGGATTAATAGTTGATGATTTTATTCATGATACTAGGTGTATTGATAGGGAAACTAATTGAATTACATCCCTGTTACAATTCTAGGAATCATAGTCCTAATTTTGTTCCAATTTTGTAATATAAACCTATACTTAAATACTTAAACAAAAATTTTAAAATAATTCTAATTCTATTTAGTTCCTCAAAGAAACCAATTTCTTACAAACGATAGACTCAAACTCCTCCATATGCTGCTTCCATGGGTCCAATGCCCTGCTTTTTGTGTACCGTAACATTTGTCTACCATGAAAGTAGAATATTTGGCTATCACACAGCTGTACGAGAAGCTTTTATGGCTTAAGGGTCTAGTTACTCGTATTAGAGCAAAGGGAAATGTTGTATTCTGCTATAAAGTGGAAATGTTTTTCACAAATAACACCATGTACAATGAGAGAACCAAACATTTCGAGGTCTGCTTTCACTTTGTTTGAGAAACTGTATCAAGGATTCATCTGAGGGGAATTTTGTAGAACAAGGGACAAGTAAATAAAACCCAAGAATGCTGAGATTAACGCATGAAAGGGGTGAAATGGGGTGTGGTGAGTGTAGAGTGGTCAAAGAAAGGTGAGAGTTTCTCTAGTGCGTATAACTAATGTGGTTTGTATTCTCCAATACTTTCTTGGTTAGGTCGTAATTGAGACTTGGCTGTGGATTGATAGTGTCTTAAGATATTGTAGTAATCTGCCACATTGTGTTTGCTTATGGAGTTGGCTACAGAACCAATCCACCAAATATTCTCTCTCTCTGTCTCTCTTTCTCTCACTCTTTCTCTTTCTCTTTCTCTTTAGGCATCATTTTCGTTCCCTTTACTTTCTTTACCATAAGTGATTAACTTAAGAATTGGAACTAGTTTTATAGAAAGTGTCATAGAAAGGGAAAAATTAATGAAGACTTCCTTTTCTCCTATCGGTGCACCCCATTTGGCATGCTTTTTAGAAATTCTTGTTGTTTTCAGTAAAGGGGAAAAAGATGAAACTATATTTGACTAGTGTTTGCCATCCTCATGGTTCATGCACTCTTCTAGGATATGTTGTTGATATATGTAATTTTCTTTTCAATAATTTCACTTCTGTTTTTCCTTCAAATTGCAGGAGGCTTAAGAAAATGCCACCTCAACAACCTGGATATAATAGTTCACGTGTTTACCTGGAGCTTCTGGCTGATTTGCCCTGGGAGAAAGCAAGTGAAGAATATGAACTGGATCTAAAAGGAGCAAAGGAACGGCTTGACAGTGATCATTATGGTCTAGTCAAAGTTAAGCAAAGGATTATCGAATATCTGGCAGTTCGCAAGGTTCACCAGTTTTTACTTGTTTATCTCTTGGATGCTTTTAATATCAATTGTACTGAGTTTGATGCTGATTCAGAAGATAATCTGCAGGATTCTTGACCAAATCAATAAGTTGGACAATAAGTATATGGATTTTTCTAGATTTCTTTGGAGTAACTTAAGCTTATATTTTATTATTAATTCTGTCTATTTTCCTATTTAATGCTAAAAATGTACTAGGGGTACTTGCAGGTCTTTTATTTCCTTTTTTTTAACTATAATTATTAGACTATTTCTTGTTCTAGGGAGCAGATAAGTACCTAAGAAATTAGTCTATACATTTCAGGGTTAATAATATCTTGAGATTGCTGGTATGGCAACTAGCACATCTACCTGACCATTATGCATCAGATGCTTATTTATATTGGTTTCAATTGCAGCTTAAACCAGATGCAAGAGGTCCCGTTTTGTGCTTTGTTGGCCCACCAGGTGTTGGGAAGACATCTTTAGCATCATCAATTGCATCTGCTTTGGGCAGAAAATTTGTACGCATATCTCTTGGTGGTGTTAAAGACGAGGCTGATATTAGAGGGCACAGGAGGACGTACATCGGAAGCATGCCTGGACGTCTTATTGATGGACTAAAGGTAGGTCATGCATGTTTCACTCAATTAGTTTTGCACTGATCATCAAACTAGTAGGAAAGCAAACCAGTAAAAAGAAATTCAGAAAACACATTTTTAGCTGGTAATAACATTTGGTAACAAAGTCCAATCCTGTGGTTATATGCTAATCCAATGTAAATGAATTTCATTTTCTGTTTTTAGGTATGAGTGGTTAATAGTGTTAGCCCCTATCTGTTTTTTCCCTATCTGATCTCACTGGAATCTCTGTTGTGGAAGAATTTGATGTCTTATTACTTGATTGGATAATACCAAAAGTCAGACACACACCTGCACGTATATTTATATATATATGTATGTGACAATCCTAGTTATAGGAAATGAAAATTATTTTTGGATCCTATGATTTGTGAGATATTCTATCATAATGGTAATCTAATTAAATCAGCCTGATTCTAGGGATACAATCTGTTGCAAAAAGATGCGATGTATACATGCAATTAGTCACTTTTCCCACTCTCCCCCTCAAGCTGGTGAATAGGTATTTCAATTTCTAGCTTGGAGATAATACTTAGGAACACTGAACTGCCTAAACCTTTGGTAAGTACATTAGCAAGTTGGCCGTGTCTGGACAAGTAGCGTGTACAAATCAACCCGTTTTCCAACTTTTCTTTGATGAAGTATCTTGTCAACTTCGATAATCATGTTATACTATATTATGAGCTATACTGATGACATACTTATTATCATAGTAGAGTCTTATTGGATCATCTCATTTAATTTTCAAATTTTCTAACATGATCTTTGCCGAAAGCAGTTCAGACACCCTTGGTAATCCCCCAGAATTCTGCTTCCGCGCTTGAATGTACCACCAAATTCTGTTTTTTACTCCTCAATCTCACCAGATTATCACTAAGGAAGGTACAATATCCAGAGGTTGATCTCCTTCAATGATTGATGTAGCATATCAATCTTTGTATATACTTAAAGAACTAAATCTCCATTCCTTTTGAAGAGAATACATTTTCCTAGTGTACCCTTAGGATATTGCAACACTCGGTGAGCTGCCTGTAAATGGACTTTCTTGGGGTAATGCATAAACTGACTTATCATGTTTGCTACATGTTCTACATCTGATCATGTGTGAGACAGGTAAATGAGTCTTCCTACCAGGCGTTGATACATTTATTTGTCTACTGCTGCATTCCTTTCTGCCTTTCCCAGTCTAAGATTTGGGTCTATTAGAGTGCTTGCTGGTTTGCATGCTACCTTGCCTGTTTAAGGAGACCAGTAACATACATTTTTTTGGAGGTAAAAATGCCTTGTCTAGAGTGAGCTATCTCAATTCCAAGAAAATATTTCAACTGTAAATGCCTTGGTCTCAAATTCCTTAGCCATGTACTGACTTGATATTGTCTTTCCTTATTATCATCCATTGTTACTATTATGTCATCAACATATAGAAGAAAAGCTGTGACTCCTCCTAAAGGTGAGTGTTTAATGAACAATGTATGATCTCTTTTGTGTTGCTTATATCCATTTCCATCATAACTCTTGCAGTTTGACAAAACCATGCTTTTAGTGATTGCTTAAGTCCTTAAAAGGGGTCTTCTTCAACTTGCATGCAGCCAAATTTCCTCCATAACTTGGCAGGACCTCAATAGAAATTTCTTCCTCCAGTTCTCCATGTAGGAATGTACTTTTAAGATCAAGTTGCTGCAATTCTCAACCATAATTTGCTACTAATTACAAGAATATTTAACAGCGTTCATCTTTGTAACCGAATCTCTAGATAATCAATTCCATAAATTGAGTATATCCTTTGGGTGCCAACTTTGCTTTGTATCTTTTCAATCGATCCATTTGCTCTATACTTCGTTTTATACACCTATTTGCATCCCACCACTTTTTTTTTGCTAGTAACTTCACCAATTCCGTCAAATCTCCACATTCATCTATTGCTTGCATTCCTCATTAGACAAAGCCTCAAATAAGGTTACGGGTTTGATAATAGTGTTCAAGCTAACAAGGACGACCTTATGAAGTGCTGAAAAATTTTTAAATGACAAGTGTGAAGGGGGTGCAAGGGTCGTTTTATGCACTCTCTAATCCATTTTCTAACAATAATGATTAGTTCATGTTTACTATTGCTCACATGGGATTCAGTCTTGAAGGATTAGAATTTTTTTTACTATATTCTTAGGATCTCAGTTGGAGTCTAGGACTTGCACCGGTTCTAGGATAATCACTTTCTTCGTTAGAAACACCTTGCTTTTGCCCAATATCACATTCTTTCCAAGGGCATAATCTATTCTTTCATGGGGAATGTTAGGCACTTGTTCAGACAAGATTTTCATTCACATGATTTGACACTAGTTTAGATACAGGATTTGACACTCGTTCAGTATAGGATTTAGCACTAGTTGAGATACATGATTTGGATGTTTCAAAAAGAAAAAAAAAAACGAGATACATGATTTGACACATAGGAGCGATGCGAGGACTCGTGATTAAACACAAGTAGTGTCGGCAAGTCAAGAAAAGATCCTTATCTTCCATTGTCAGATTTTCACCCTAAAGATAAGGAGTAATAAAATGAGACTCGTGCTCATGGAACCTAACATCCGCCTTGAGATATAGAACCTTTTTGATGAAGGGTGGTAACACTTGTATTCTTTCTGAGTTGAAGAGTAATTCATAAGAACACATCTTAATGTCTTCAGATCTAATTTCTCTCAAATTTGGACTGTGAATATGGACAATAATACGCATCAAACTAGGGATAATATGTGGAGAGAATATCCACAGGACTCTTGTATCACAAGACTCTTGAAGGTAACCGATTTGTAATATTCGTGACTGTGAGAACAACTTCTTTCAAGAATGATTTAAGTACATTTTCTTAACCAAAAAGGTTCGGTTGGTTTCAAGAAGGTGGCTATTTTTCCTTTTTGCAATTCTGTTTTGTTGTGAGGTATTGACATAAGATGATTCATGTATTATTGGTTCATTGTGAAAAGATGGGTTAGGACGTTATTGAAATAGGCTTTAGCATTATCCCTTCTAAATCTTTTTATTTTTTATTTTGAATGACCTTCTAAATCATGAAGCAAAAATTTAGGAGGATGGGTATTGACTTTTGACTTATGTTTGAGCAAAAAAATCCAAGTGGTACAAGTACAATCATCAACCAATAAAACAAACAATCTTGTCCCAGAGACTTGGGGAGTAGAGGGTCTCAAATATTAATATAAATTAGAAAAAAAGAATTTTTTTTTGAGATAAAAGATAGAAATGTATAAAAAAGGTACTAAGAGGGTACCACCCATTTACAAAAGGATTTTACATATCAATGAGCATATTAATAACCACTCCAACATTATCTAAAGATAATAAATTACGACCCAAAAGTAAGGAGCCAAAATAATGCAATAATCTATTTATAATATTTATAACAGTATTTTCTATACCCTCAAAAGCTCGTTTACTTCTTTCTTTCCATATGGTCTAAAACATGTTAAGAGAATTAAGGCGAGCAGCTTTGTTGTTAGATATTAAACCTTCTCCTGCCAAAAGTTCATTATAAATAGAACCCACCATAACCCAATTAATACCCATCAAGCTGTAAATCATGGGCCACAAGTTTGTAGAGAAAGGGCACCATAAAAGGATATGATTACAGCGCTCGGCATTGCATTTGCAGAGGAAACACTTGTTAACCAAAGTTCTGCCTCCTCATCAAATTATCCAAAGTCAGTAATTTTTTCTTTGTAGCTTCCCAAGTAAAGAAAGCAATCCTGGAGGGAGCATTAGTTTTCCAAATGGATCTAAAATGGAAGGAAATTTGTTGATCAGAAATGTTCCTGCCCCTTACAATAGTGAACTTTTTGTAGAAAGAACTGATGGAGAATCTGCCATTCTTCTTCAGTTTCCAGACAAGGGTGTCAGGGCTGTCCCTTAAATGAACCCTGGCCATCAAAGAATAGAACTTCTTTTATACTAATTAGGAAAGGAATGCGTTTGACTTTATCTAGTTCCCACACTTTACAGCAAAAATATTCAACATCTAGACCTTTGAATAAAGAAGGAAACAAGATTTTAGGAATATGAGGAACATTTTTAGGGTCAGAGATGAGCTTCTTTTGACATCTCCTATCCCTGCTACGATGATCAAAGAGTCATAAGTTGTGGCTTTCCTTTTTGGTACTTGGGCATGAGAAATATGTGAACAAATGTTTGACGAGTGTATCATATGATTGATAGGTCCCAAGTCGATGATCCAAGTGTTGGAAAAAAGTAGTAACCAAGGCATTTAATCTAATAGGGAATGAAACTTTTACCTAAATATGCTAATGACCAAGTACCTGTAATCTCTGAGATCTTCTATGGAGGGGGAATTGTCTCTAAGCAGATTTTGTGAAGCAGAGGAGCCACCACCTGTGAAGGCTGGTCTTGGGAGCAGGACTGCCTACAATGAAGCCCGAATTTTCGGTTGCAGTGCAGCTGAACCAAGGCGTGAAGATTGAAGAATGGCTAGTGGACGGCTGGTCAGTGCGCAGCTGTCCGTGCGTGGCTAGCTGTGCACGTAGTTGTGAGTAGTGCATGTGGCAGAGGGTGGAGAGCCTGGCAGGGAGCCGAGCAGCTGGGCAGTTGTATGCGGCAGTGGGCCGTGCATCTGGAAGGTTGCATGCAACAGTGGGCTGGGTGCTGCTGTGTGTTTTCGGGCTATGAAGGTCGGTTAAAGGTTTCTTGTTTGTTGGCAATAAAAGTCGAAAAAAATTCTGGAGTATGATGTTTACGGCTCTGATACAATGTAGAAGAATTTGATGTCTTATTATTGATTTTATAATACATAAAAGTTATATATATACACAAAAACCCAAGTTATAAAAAATGAAAATTAATTATTTGGAGATCCCATGATTTAGGGGATATTCTATCATAATGAAAATCTCAGTCTTATTCTAGGGATACTATCTGTTACAAAGGAAACGATATATGAATGCAGTTTATCATTTTTTTCTACATTTATATTCAGCTGTCTTTTATAATTGACTAAACCCTTAGTGGCTAAAATGAAGATCATGTGATCAACTGTCTTATGGCTAGTTCTGTCGACCCTATGCTTAATGCTTCCAATAGGATGTGCTGTTAGACCTTAAATATTTTTAACTGCAAAGATTTTGCATTTGCCTGTTATTTTTATCATTTTTTTTAGAAGAAAAACTTAAATAGCTGTAATTTTTTTTTCGTACGATAATAATTTACGACTGATGTTGCTTCATGTTTATTTTGGATTAAAGAGGGTAGGAGTTTGCAATCCAGTCGTGCTACTGGATGAAATCGATAAGACGGGCTCTGATGTGCGAGGAGATCCTGCTTCTGCTCTGCTAGAGGTTCTTGACCCCGAGCAGAATAAAGCTTTCAACGACCAGTATCCTTCTTTTACATATTTATTTTTGATGAATTTAACTTTGAATAAACTGATGATAAATTTATCTAGACCTAATCATTTGGGAAGTTGTTGGAATTTGTTTTCATTTACAAAAACCTTAAATTGAATTATCTATGATATTGCTTTCTCATGAAGCCACCTCATTATGTGAGTTATCAATACAATAAGATGCCTGATTATAATTCAATTAATTAATACATGATTTTTATTTTTTTCAAAGAGAGGACATGGAGTAAGGTAGGAACTTGAAAAGAGTTGAGCTTTTTGTCATAATACATGATTATTTCTAACTAGCTAATGGAATGACAAGTGTTTAAATGATAATAAAGGTCACTTGGTTACAGTTATTTCACTTGGTAATGAATTTACTAAAAAGGTGCAACTAAACTGAGATAAGAGATGTTGACTCTTGGTGTTTTAAAGCACTGCTCTGTATTGATTTTATAATATATTACCTCTAAATTACAATATATGGAATACAAGTTATGCATTTAAATTGTGCATTAAGTTATAAATCATTTTGCTACAATAATCATGAACCAGCCGAAGTCATTCTAGAAGTAAACCTAATTATATTATGCATATTCTGCTCAATTTTCTTAAGAAGCCACATGTTTTGATAATTTTATGTATAAATTAAGAAATTATATATCATCTTAATTTTTGGGATATTAAAAGTTTATAAGCCAGATCATTATTTTATTCGGATATGCTTGCACTTTATGAAGTTACACACTCTTGAATATGTTGACAATTCTCTAAACCATTGTTAGAAGCCTTGTTCATGGCTTCATACTGACAGAAAAAGGAGAGAAAATAACAGAGAAAGAAGAGAGATTTCTTTAGGTAACTTGATTGTCTTTCGATGCTTATCATTCATAGTGGAGAGGCCTATTTATAGGCTACAAGTGGTGAGGAAAATGAGTGGGAAAGGGAAGCGGGAACTGCCAGGTCGTTGCAACGGTCGAATGGTCGGCGGCTAAGGGTCCTTTTCTGTCATTTTTGACCAGTTACAGCAACAACACTAACCCTATAAGTGAAAAGATTATTTTACCCCTGTTTGCAAATTTCTCTTTTTGCCCTTCCCTCTGTAGTAGACTACTAGAGACGGCTTCTTGACAATACTGTCCCCTTGAGCATCAACCTTGTCCCCAAGGTTGAGATATAGAAACTATTGCTGTAGATTCTCATAATCTTTCCAGGTATATTCTTTTGTTGTGGTGTCTGCCCATTGTATTAGCAGTTGTTTCACAGGTAGTGATGCTCGCATGATGGCCTAGTGTTGTAGTGCTTCTTTGGGTTGAACGCTGAGTATGTCCTCTCTTGTATTGACTGGTAAATTCTTTATCACCCTGTCTCCTCTTTCAATATACTTATTGAGTTGTTATACGTGAAACATCATGTGGATTCGAGAGTCACAAGACAGCTGGAGCTTGTAAGCTACTGATCCAATCTTTTGCATTATCTGAAATGGTCTGTAGAAGCACGGTGATAACTTAGATCCGTTTGCTTGCCTTACAGTACCTTGCTTGTACGGTTGCAGTTTCAGTCGCACCTAGTTCTTTAAAACTTCTTCCACAGCGATTTTTATCTGCATATTGCTTTATTCAGGATTGGGCCTTCAAGGTTGTTGTCTAATCATTTTCTTGGCATCTTCTTTTTCTGGTGGTAATTCTTCTACAAATAGTGAAACCAGTGAAAAGTCAGCAATATCCAAAAAATGGGGAGGTACATATCCATAGAGAGCTTGGAAGGGGGTCACATTGAGGCTTGTGTGGTAGGTCGTGTTGTACCACTATTCAGCAGCGGATAACCATTTTGCCCATAGCTTGATCATGAGCCATGCACTTCAAATACATCTCCAGGCATTGATTAAGGCGCTCGGTCTGATCATTTGTTTGAGAATGTTATGCAGTGTTGTAATGAAGGCTGGCTCCAACTGCTTTCATAAATTCATTCCCAAAAAGACTAGTGAACAAGAGATCCCTGTCTAATACTATGACTTGCGCCACTCCATGCAATTTGTGAACAGTCTCCATGAAAAATTGGGTTGCCCATTGGGCCTAAAAAGGGTGTCGTAAAGGAATAAAGTGGCTATACTTTGTGAACGAGTCTATTTTCACCAGAATTGTAACTTTATTCTTGGACTTGGACAGTTTTTCAATGAAGTCCATTAATATGTGAGTCCCAAGCTTGGGATGATATAGATAATGGATGCAAGAGTCCTGGAACGGCCACCTTTTCATTTTTACAGCATTGACAAATGTCACACTGTTGCACCCGCTGAGTAACTTGCTTCTTTATGTGGGACCAATAAAAATGTTGTTTGACTCGCTAATAGATGGCCTTGATGCCCGAATGATCTCATATGACGGAGTTGTGGCATTGGTGAAGGAGCTGATGCTGTAATCCTTTATTGTTGCCAATGACTAGCCTCCCCTTGTATCGCAGAAGTCCATTAGAGAGTTGGAAAGGTAGCTTTCTTTGCCGAGAAATCAAAAGTTATTTGATCAGTTGTTACATGACAGAGCTACCATCATAACCTTTAGATGCTAAAGGACTTCTGCTGGACGATCCTCGTGTTCCCTTTTGGATAAGGCATCTGCAACTTATTTATAGTCCCTTGCTTGTATTCGATGAGGTAATTTAACCCCAATATTTCAAAATACCCTTCTGTCGGATCATAGAAGAGACTCTTTGATCCAGTAGGTACTTGAGGCTGTGCTGATCTGTCTGAATGATGAAAGGAATTCCTTCCAAGTAATGACGCCATTGGTCGACTACATAAAATCAATCATGAGGTTTTTCTTGTATATGGACTTGGATTGATTTTTGGGACTCAAGGCTTTGCTTATTAAGGTTATTGGTTATCCTTCTTGTATTAAGACAATGTCAATTCCTTTGTCACTGATATCTGTTTCAATAATGAATGAATCCCCAAACTTTGGAAGCTGCAATACAGGGTTACAAGTCATTGCTCTTTTTAGCTGGCTGAAGGCTTGTTCAGCTGCAAGGTTCCACTGCAATGCTCCTTTCTTTAACAAATCTGAAGGAGTTTGGCCATTACCTCATATTGCTTAATAAATTTTCAATAATAGCCTATTAGACCCGAAAATTCCCTAAGAGCTTTGAGAGTTTGTGGGGTTAGCCAATTGACCATAGCTCAATTTTTTTGGGGTCTGTTTGAACTACGTACTCCGAAATGACGTGCCCCAGATATGCTACTTGAGTCTGCAGGAATCAACATGTAGATTTCTTTGCATACAACTTATGTTTCCATAGCAACTGCAATAGTACTTCAAGATGAGACAAATATTCTTGTTCATTGGCACTGTAAATGAGTATGTTGTCAACAACGATAAGAATAAAGTTTCTGAAAAATTCTCTGAAGGCGTGATTCATGAGAGCCTGGAAAGTGGCTAGGGCATTAATGAGACCAAATGACATCACCCTAAACTCATAGTGGCATTGATGAGTTTGAAATGCTGTTTTATGAATGTCTTCCTCTTTCATATGAATCTGATGATATCCTGCTCTTAGGTCAAGTTTTGAGAAAATAGAGACGCCATGCAATTCATTAAGTAAATCATCAATAGTGGGAATGGAGAACTTATCTTTGATTGTCAGCGAGTTAAGTTCCCTTTAATCTATACAAAATCTCTAGGTTCCATCTTTCTTTTTGACTAGCAAGACTAGAGATGAGAACAGGCTGCACTTGGACTGAATAATTGATTCTTATAACATGTTCTGCACTTGTTTTTCTATTTCAATTTTTTTGGAGAAAAGAATACTTGTATGGCCGAGTGTTGACTGTTGCTCATTCCTTGATTAAAAGTATAGAATTATCAAACTCCCTGGGTGGCGATTGTCCCCAGGGTTCCTCAAACACATTCTTGAATTCTTTTGGATCAATTTCCATAATTAGGAATATGGTCTTTCATTCCAGGCTGTTCTTCTGTTTGCTCCAATTCTTGGCATTATCTCTTTCATCTGTCCCATGGTGTCATTCCCTTTTAGAACCATGAGCGAGTAAGCTTAATGGAATTTGACAGTAGCATGTACAAAATCGATCACCATAGGATTAAGCTGCTTCATCCAGTCTACTCCCAATATCATGTCACAGCCGAGTTGAATTATTTGAAAATCTTACTTGAACTTGTAACCTTACATTAACTAACATCTGAACACGCAACACTACTAGTGATTCTTAGCACATTTGCTACCATTACCATCAATTGTTTGTTGTTAACTACTTGAGTTCTAACTCCTTTTGCCGCACTTATATCCAGAAGTGAGTGTAAATTCCCATTGTCTAGCGAAACTAGCACATCACATCCAGACAGTATCCTCTTGATTTTAAGGGTATTGCTTGTTGAAATTCCTCCCATTGCTTGTATGGATTTTTTTCATCCATTGTCTCCTCATCTGGCACCTTTTCCAACAAGTCTTCTTGGTTGGACACTTTTACTGCTATCATAGTTCAATTTTGGCAATGGTGTCCCTGGAAATAACGGTGACCATATTTGTAGCATGATGCCGTTGATTTCCTAACTTATGTTTCTCTTCATCACGTTCGGAGTTTCGAGTTGTCATTCCTCTCAAACCACCTGATGGGGAGGTAGTTCTTTTAGTGAAATATGAGCTTCTTGACATCTCAGTTATTGAATGTTCTTGCAGCAAGGCTTGCTAAAAGCTTGATTAAGCATGCGTGCTTGAGCAACCTTATCAAACGCTATAACTTCTGTTTGAGATGATTGATGAAGCTGAATATAAAAAGTCTTTCTAAAACGGTGGGATTGTCCGTGCTCATTAAGGGTGCAATGCTCGAACTGTTCTTAATATTCTAGAATGACACCAGTTTGCGACAATTTGTTACATTCTTCAATTCCTTCCGTAACAGCCCCCACAAATCTTCAACAAAGCTCCTTAACAAAATACTCCCATTCTACTTCATCAATTTTGCCAACCATTCCCAATACCATACATCTGTAATTTCTCATAAGAAAGATATGCGACTTCAACTTTCTGCTTATCTAGTGTATTGTACTGAAAAAATACTTCTTGCACCTCCTTATCCAAGAGCGGGGATTTACTCCTTCAAACATGGGGATCTCCTCCTTTGGAAGGGAAAACATTTGGGTTGAACTGGTTCAGTTTAGTGTGGCAGATGAACAGGTTCAGTTCGGGGATTCCAGTGGGTCAATTCAGTTCAACCTTTCCACTGGACTGGTTTGGTTCACGTCATCCATGAACCGGTCCGAGCCTTTTCACTTGAACTAGATCAATTCCTTCTTTTAACCTTAACACTCAGTTTTAGGGCATTTCCTTCAGCCGGCTTGCATGCACCCATCGCCGACATCTTTGGCACCTCTCTCATTTGCGTTCCACGGATCCGTTCCATGATCATGTTGAGCTGCCGCGGGACTGACCATTCATCTTGCAGACATCGTCCATCTACGAGCGGGATTGATGATTCAACTCATAGAAATCGTCCATAAAATAGGGAAGCCTCTGATCCACATCCTTGACGGTGGGTTCGGCCGCCATCACCTTCGCAAATTCCACCATCACCACCTTCCTTTTGGATCGAGTACGCGAGACGATCGTAGCATGCATTTCGGCTGGCTCCGGGGGCCCACCTTGTTAGAAGCCTTGTTCATGGTCTCAGACTGAGAGAAAAAGGAGAGAAAATAACAAAGAAAGAAGAGAGATTTCTTGACGTCACTTGATTGTTTTTTGATGCTTTCATTCATAGAGGAGAGACCTACTTATAGGCTACAAGTGATAGGGAAAATGTGCGGGAAAGGGAGGCGGGAACTGCCAGGTCGTTGCAATGGCCGAACGGCCGGTGGGTAAGAATCCCTTTCTGTCATTTTTTATCTTTAACAGCAACAACCCTAGCCCTAATTCTGTACAAGTGAAAATACTATTTTACCTGTTTGTGAATTTCCCTTTCTGCCCTTCCTTCTGTAGTAGACTACCAGAGATAGCTTCTTGACAGTCATATATCATCTCATGTCTATTAAGAGCTTTGTCATTATCTTATTTTGATTATATATTGACAGCACTGAAGCAACATCATTAACTCAAATTTGCTTAAGAAGACAGTATCATTTGCATCTGTAAATAAATCTTCATGTAAGTTATATGTATATATGCAATTAGTAAGTATTTTCTTCCCCTAATTAGTTTATTATATTTATTCATATAGCTGATTGATATATGTTAGATGGGTCTGCTAACTATGTTTGATCAGTGGTGGAAAATATGGTGGAAGTTTAGATTTGATTACTGCTAGAGCCTACTTATGTTGAGGTAGCATGTATTTACTTATCTACTGTCATGAATTAACACCTCCTTCTAGAACTAAATTGAGGTAGCATGTATTTACTTATCTAGTGTTATGTATTAACACCACCTTCTAGAACTAAATTACCTATCTCCTGAAGATGACTATGCTCGTAGTGATTCCTTAATTGAGGGTCTTAGCTATTTGAATGTTCCGTTTGATCTTTCAAGAGTGGTTTTTGTAGCAACGGCAAACCGGGTCCAGCCAATCCCTCCTGCACTCTTGGACAGGATGGAAGTCATTGAGTTGCCTGGATATACACCTGAAGAGAAGCTCAAGATAGCCATGCAACATTTGATTCCAAGAGTTCTGGATCAGCATGGATTGGCTTCTGAGTTCCTTCAAATTCCGGAGGTAGTAAGTCTTCAAGTTGCATAGATTAATATTTTTTTAAAGGGTAATCTTTATTTCTAACTAGAAGCAATGTTTCAATATGTTGATTGGTTAGCTGTATGCTAGGGCAACAACTTGTGCTGCCTTTATACATGGTTTTACTAACAATTAATACAAGTCAGAAGAATGGGGGATAAAATTGATCTCTTTCTTAATAGGTTTACTATCTTTCCAGAGTAAGGCTTTGTAGCTATCTGTCCGTGATCCCAACCAGTGGTTAGTACTGTAGTTTGGCTTTAGTAAAATTTGATACACATGAGACATGCATTAGTTAGTTAGCTCACACCTCTGATGTTTTTTGTTGGTGGTGAATTCCATTTGATGATTTAGTTGTATTCTTGTTCCAGACTCTGGTCAATTTGCACATTTACCCAAGAACAAATAAATGCACTTGTGTTTTTGGCCTCTGTTATTTTTACAATGAGCCTTTAATGAATGACCCACTGATAGCAAAAGAAATGGAAACTTGGTGATGACTCTACTATCAAGTTACGTTTCTATTTCAGTGTTTCTGTGGTGATTTATTGTCACAACATATTTAACTAGTACTGAATATGCATTGTTAATATGTTTTCATAGGCTATAGTGAAGCTTGTTATCCAGAGGTACACTCGGGAGGCAGGTGTTCGGAATCTGGAGAGACACCTGGCTGCATTGGCTCGTGCAGCAGCAGTGAGAGTTGCGGAGCAAGAACAAATTGTCCCTTTGAGCAAAGATGTGCAGGGGCTAGCTTCCCCATTGCTAGACAGCAGACTTGCAGAGGGAGCTGAAGTGGAAATGGAAGTCATTCCAGTTGGTGCAAGTAATCATGAAATATCAAACACGTTAAAAATTTCCTCGACTTTTGTTGTTGATGAGACCATGCTGGAGAAAATATTGGGGGTAAGTGTTCTTACAAAGGCGCTTTATTAGGATTTCTCATGCTTGAATTCTTCTAAACTTGTGATGTGTTGCTCAAGGGCAACAATGAATTGTCTTATTGTTTCTGCTACTTTTCAAATTAGATTTATTTGATGGGAAGTGCATTGTGCTGGAACTATGTGAGGAAGTTTCTTCTTTAGAGAGTTTTTGACTTAACATATTTTTGGTGAAGAAGAGTTTATAACTCTTCTATTATATGTTTGATAAATAACCAAAAAACTTAAGAAGTCTACCAGTTTATAAACTCTTGCTATAATGTTTTTAGAAGCTTGTTGACCCTCAATTACTTCTTTTGAGCTTATAAGTTTTCGAGAAACTTTGTTTTTGACCAAATACTAGTTTACCTCTTTATAATTCATAAAATTCTAGCTTACGTTCTACATCACCACATCTTATTATTTTGTTATCGCTCATTCACTCATCCACCTATAGAGTAGATTGTTATTAGTTAATAGATTAGATTATCTATTAATTAATTAGTAATTTATTTTTAGTTTTGAAATAATATGTATTTCAAATTATTACTAAAAGTAATAATTAAGTTGAATTAAATAATTAAATATTAACATAAAAACTTAAGAGTTGATTTGAAAATTAATATTTTATTTTTAATTTATATTGATCTATTTAAAAAATATAGGTAATTGAATTTATGATAAAAATTACATTATGGTTGTATTTATTAGAAAGAAATTTTTTTTGGCCATTTCAAGAGAACTAACAGCCTATAAGCTATATATTTACCAAATATATAAGTGAAATACTATACCTTATGAATCTTGTTACCTAAACATTACAACAACTTATTTTCAGAACCAAAAAAAAAGCTGGATTAATATGCTATTAGAGAGCTTATAAGCTCTTTACCTTAAGAGTCCTCTACAAAATAAGGTGATCCAAACATGTTTTTGATAAAAGTCTCTTTAGAGGAGCCGTGAAGGAGGGGTTATTGGAAGTTGGTGGTTGTTTGTGAACTTTCAAAGTTAACACTCCTAGGCTATGTTTGGAACAAATCCAAAATTTATGTGGAATTCATTTGGAAATTCACATTTATTTTAACTAGAAGATGATAAGAGTTGTATCTAAATTATAACAATTGAGTTCTTCTGGAATTTCTGTGGAATTGAAATACTGCATTCTAAATTCTTTTTTTTTGATGGAATTTGGAATATATTGTTCCAATTTCACATGAAATTCCATATACGTTCCATATTTCACACGAATTTCATTTTTTGATCATTTTAATACAAACTTATAATTTTCCTATTTAAACTAAGTCTGGGTTGGCAAATGAACTCCACACTTCTTTTCCATACATAGCATGAAAAGAGGTTGCACTTAATTAGTAGCTTAAGGTTGTTTGTTCCTCCTGCTAATGAAGACAAATTTAAATTTTGGTCCTTGTAACAGATTTTATTCAGTATTTTCTTTTTTCTACTCAAAATGCTTGAGCTAAGAGTCTCATGCATTGTTGAGGAGTTGCATGGGAAGCTTTTTCTTAATTGACATGAAGTCAACTGTCTGACACCTGAATTATTTGGGTCATAGGATGGCTTGTCTATTCATTCATGTGGGTAGAGATGCACTTAATTAGTAGTTTAAGGTTGTTTGTTCCTCCTCCTAATGAAGACAAATTTAAATTTTGGTCCTTGTAAAAGATTTTATCTAGTATTTTCTTTTTTCTACTCAAAATGCTTGAGCTAAGAGTCTCATGCATTGTTGAGGAGTTGTATGGGAAGCTTTTTCTTAATTGACATGAAGTCAACTGTCTGACACCTGGAATTATTTGGGTCATAGGATGGCTTGTCTATTCATTCATGTGGGTAGAGCTGCACTTAATTAGTAGTTTAAGGTTGTTTGTTCCTCCTCCTAATGAAGACAAATTTAAATTTTGGTCCTTGTAAAAGATTTTATCTAGTATTTTCTTTTTTCTACTCAAAATGCTTGAGCTAAGAGTCTCATGCTGTTGACGAGTTGCACGGGAACCTTTTTCTTAATTGACATGCAGTTAACTGTCTGACACCTGGAATTATTTGGGTCATAGGATGGCTTTGCCTATTCATTCATGTGGGTAGAGCTGCACTTAATTAGTAGTTTAAGGTTGTTTGTTCCTCCTCTTAATGAAGACAAATTTAAATTTTGGTTCTTGTAAAAGATTTCATCCAGTATTTTCTTTTTTCTACTCAAAATGCTTGAGCTCAGAGTCTCATGCATTGTTGACGAGTTGCACGGGAAGCTTTTTCTTAATTGACATGAAGTCAACTGTCTGACACCTGGAATTATTTGAGTCATAGGATGGCTTGCCTATTCATTCATGTAGGTAGAGGTTGCACTTAATTAGTAGTTTAAGGTGTTTGTTCCTCCCCCTAATGAAGACAAATTTAAATTTTGGTCCTTGTAAAAGATTTTATCTAGTATTTTCTTTTTTCTACTCAAAATGCTTGAGCTAAGAGTCTCATGCATTGTTGAGGAGTTGCATGGGAAGCTTTTTCTTAATTGACATGACGTCAACTGTCTGACACCTCGAATTATTTGGGTCATAGGATGGCTTGCCTTTTCATTCACGTAGGTAGAAGCTCCTAGTGTAAGGCTTTCAACTACAGCTATCCATTATTGCCAGCAAGGTTATGGAATTTGATTATCATATTGGTAGACGTGGTTAACAGATTGACAGTGTTTGTTTACCGAATAATGCAGCCTCCAAGGTTTGATGACAGAGAAGCTGCAGATCGGGTAGCAACTCCTGGGGTATCTGTGGGACTTGTTTGGACCACTTTTGGCGGGGAGGTTCAGTTTGTTGAGGCAACAGCAATGGCGGGAAAGGGAGAACTGCATCTAACCGGGCAACTTGGCGATGTTATCAAGGAATCGGCACAAATAGCACTAACATGGGTAAAGTCCTTGGACTTGTAATTTCAAGAAGTAGACAGCCATAAGGCTACTGGTGCTACTATAAACTCCATTTAAGAGTTTATTTTCCTTAATAATTTGTCCAAGAAGTTTGAAAATTCGTAAAAGTTGTTCATTTGAAATGCCTAGGAATTATCTTCATCTATTTCAAGGTCTCTAATACATTTTTTTATAACTTTTGTGTAACAAAAATATCTCTCTTTATATTAGTATGGTGATATTGTCTTGTTCTGAAGGAAATAAACTTGAATGTATACAACTGCAGAAAGAAAGGCTATTTCTTTCATATTTGATATAGTTTCCCCAATGCATAGAGGAGGAATATTCCCCTTGATATACCATTGAGGCTCTTGTGTTAGTGTGTCTGAGACTTTGAGTGGATTACTATTTTTTTCTCTTTGCTGGAGACTTATCTTTGATGCCTGTAACTTTGTGCTTATTTGAAGGTGTGTTATTGTATGTAATTAAGAAAAAAAAAAATCCTCCTGTAATATTTTCATCAAAGAAATAAAGCATCCCTTGTTCTGAGTGCTCAGTTGTTTGATGCCTGTAATATTGTGCAAAATGAAACTTGATATTTGCCCATGTCAGAAACAACCACTTGGTCTTCCTTATTTTAATTCCTTTATCCCAAATTTCATTTATGCTTCATTGAGGTTGATTTTGGATGAGATGGTCAGAAACTGTCATGTATATCATTTATAATCCATAAAGTGTCCAATTTTATAATATACTCATGGAGCAAGACATTCTGCAATTGTTTCAAGTTGTGAAAATTCAGTGAACTAATGTTAATTAATTTCTATATATAGGTAAGAGCCCATGCAGCAGATTTTAAGTTGACAACTGCTGAGGAAATGAGTCTTCTGGAGGGCCGTGATATTCATGTACATTTTCCTGCCGGGGCGGTGCCTAAGGATGGGCCTTCTGCTGGTGTCACTCTGGTAACAGCTCTAGTTTCATTATTCAGTCAGAAGAGAGTGAGAGCAGATACAGCAATGACCGGAGAGATGACTTTGAGGGGTCTTGTGCTACCAGTTGGTGGTGTGAAGGATAAGGTACTTCATTCACTCTTTGTGAGCTTGTCTTTCTTTATTTTGTGACTTATGAATGACAAGAATGATTAGTTTGTCTCGCATTAAGACTCTATGTCTTATCCTCTTGCATCAAAATAAAACTTATGGATTGGATCTTTTAAATTTGACCGTGGAAGGTAGTTTCTCAGTTTACATTCTTGAATCCTTTACAACAACAGATATTAGCAGCACATAGATATGGTATCAAGAGAGTTATTCTGCCAGAAAGAAATTTGAAGGATTTGGTTGAAGTACCAGCAGCTGTGCTTTCTAGTATGGAGGTAAAGTTTCTTCTATATGGACTAGTTGTTCCTCAAGTTTAACCTGTTCGTTTGCAAACCGAAATTTGCTTCATTATTGGACTACATAATTCTTATATTTTTTATATAATTGATCCACATTTCAAAAATCTATATATATATATATATATATATTCTCATTTGGATGTGCATGTCTTTCCAATTAATTTGGTCCAGCTCTGTAAAATTTGGTCAGGGAAGTGATTCCATGTGGCGTTTGTGGAAAAAAAATTCTTTTGTTTCATTGTGGAATCCTATTTTACAATGTTTTGGGGAAACATGGATGACACACATGAAATGCGAGTTGAGATATTGCCTGCTTGACTAGCAAAGTGAATTTAATGCCTGGGATATTAACTTTTCTTTTTCTGACACACATGAAATGCAAGTTGAGATATTGCCTGCTTGACTAGCAAAGTGAATTTAACGCACGGGATGCTTAACTTTTCTTTTTCTCTGAGTGAAGGGCACGGTTTGTGATAACAAATTTGCATCTAATCCTCTTGTCAAGATATGCAGGGATGAGATATGATCTTGAATGTTTGCCTACTTCTCCTGATATTGGAATTTACGTACACTTCCATAGTTGTAAATGTAAGACATGCCAGTCAAGTGAATTTGAAATAAATTTCTTATTAGTGTATTTTTATCTTGACAGATTTTACTAGCCAAGCGAATGGAAGACGTGTTGGAGCAGGCTTTCGAAGACGGCTGCCCTTGGAGGCAACGTGCAAAATTATGACAAAGGCCTGAAGGCATTTTCATACAATTATTTTGGAGATGAAAAATTTGTACAGGTAGCTACTCACGGCATCAAGAAGCACCTGATTTGATATTTTACTCCACGTTTGGAAATCTGACGAATTGTTGAAGGCTCAGCAGGTGATGGTTTACCCGACGAAGGAAGAAGGAAGAAGATTGAGATTGATTCTTCTGGTAAAATTTATCTTTCTTGGTCAAACTGCATTGACTGAGGAAAGATAATACATCCCACCTCATTTTACTGTTAAAAAGAATTATATCCTTTTTTTTTTGAAGCTATGTAAATGAATTTTTTCTTCAAAATTTATTTGAATATGTATATTTAATTTAATTAGGAGATGGTAAAAACTTCATTTAAATTATAAAAATTGACTTCTTAAATAATTTCAAGTGAAGTTGAAATAATACGTTTTAGGTTCTACTAGTGGAAGTTGGAATGTATTATTTTATTTCACTTAAAGTCTTTTTTGAAGTCAATTTTTATAATTTTCTAGTAGTTTTCATCATTTTCTAATTGAATTAATGTAAAATTTTCAGTTTGCTTCAAGAGTAGCCTAAATTACGTGTTTATAATCAGAGTATCTGATTCACTAATGTGTTTGTAATCAAATGTATGATTCACTCGTGTACAGAATTATTCGATTGGAGAAGGGAATACCACTATGACTACTAAGATATTTATTGTCTAATAGTTACTCCCATTAAGATAAATGCCGATATAAATGTTAAAATTTTTAATTTATTATGAGAATCTCTTTTTAAGTATCACGTGAGGGGTTTATTCTCAAAGCTAACGGAAGTTATGATAACTTAGTTAGATTCTGGAGTGATGGATCAAGAAATTCATGATGCTTTGTTTGATATGTAGCCTATGAAGGCTTTCGGTATTGATGGTCTTCAAGCGGGCTTTTTCCAAAATTAATGGGATGTTGTGGGTGAATTAGTCTGTGCTATGGTCAAAGAAATTTTTTAACGTGAGTATTTGCTAGATGATATAAATAAAATCCTTATTACTCTCATTTCAAATGTGGCAAAGCTTGAGAGTATAAAAGAATTTTGACCGATTAGTTTATTGATAGTTTTATATAAAATTGTTAGGAAACTAATTGTTAATAGACTTAAGGGTTTTATGATTTTTTTGATTTGTCTAATTCAAGCTAGTTTTGTGGTGGGACGGAGTATCACAGACAACATTATTATTTTTCAAGAGGTGATGCACTCAATGCAGATTAAAAGAGGAAAAAGCTTATGATAGAATTCGTTGGGAGTTTGTGGAGGATACGTTGATTGATGTTGGTTTTCCTCTTAACATTATTAGAGTGATTATGCATTGTATTTCATCTTGCCCAATGTAATTGTTGTGGAATGGTTGTCTCACTAATGAATTTTGGACTACTAGAGGTATTAGGCAAGGTGATCTGTTATTACCCTACAATTTTTTTTTATATATGGAGCAACTATCCTATTGTATAAATAACTTGATGAACAATAATATTTGGAAGTCTATTCGTCTTGGTAAAAAAGGTCATGCCCTTTAACACTTCTTTTTTGCGAATGATTTAGTGATTTTTGGGATAGCCGATAATGATTAGCTTTAGATTAGAAAGGAGATTTTAGATTAATTTTGTGCTAGTTCGGGTCACAAAGTGAGTGCGAGTAAGACACTCATATTCTTTTCTTGCAATGTAAACCTAGGTAGGCTAGTCGTACTAGCAATAATTTTGGTTTTCAAATCTCAAGCAATCTTGGTAAGTATTTGGCTATTCCTTTTCTGCATAATAGGATTAATAAAGATACTTATAATTATATTCTTGAGAAAATTAATCAGAAATTGTCTGTTTGGAATAATAACTTTCTTTCTTTTGCAGGGCGCTTAATTTTGGTTAAGTCTGTTCTTATGACCATCCCAACTTATACTATGCAGACTACGACTTTACCTAAAGTCTTGTGTGATAAAATAGAACCGGTGGTCCAGAATTTTGTTTGGGGCAATGTGAATGGCAACAGAAATATTAATCTAGCTAGTTAAGAGGAAATGTGCATGTCTTGTGACGCAGGAGAGAGTGGACTTCTCTCAATTCGCAATCAAAATAAAGCATCTCTGATGAAATTGGGCTTTACAATGGTTTTTAAGCCTAATCTTTTATGGATTCTGGTTCTCACTCATAAGTATAAATGGCAAGGATTGTCATGGAATTACAATTTGAATGAGCTGGCCTCTCACCTTTGGCACAATCTAAACCATCTTTGCACAGACCTTAAAATGGGCACCAAATGGTCCATTGGTTTAGGGAATAATGTTAGATTTCAGGAAGACTGTTGATTAGGTGATGTTGGGCCTCTTAAGCTGTTGGCGTACTCTCTTATTGACGAGCATAAGCTCCAGAAATGTGTTAGAGACTTCGTTGCGCCATTTGACCAATGGAATTAGAGTGCTCTTCACCATGTGTTGTTGTCGGGTATTCTTCTCTAGGTGGTGACATTGCAGATTCTTAATGAAGATAATCTTCTAGCCTCTGAGTTCAAGCGAGTTCTCAATTAGTTAAGCTTATGCTCTTTTAAAGAGTGATTATTGAAACTCAGAGGATAATAATTGAAAGGTCATTTAGCATTGGCTAGGAACCCAGCGTGTGTGTACTTTTCTTTGGCTAGCAGTGAAAGATAAGCTCTTAAAAAATTGGGAGAGGCACCAACGACATATGATGTCTAATGCAGGTTGTAATATGTGTGGCAATACTATTGAGGACGTTGATCATGTTCTTCGAAGATGTAGCAAAGCTAGGCTTTTTTGGTTGAAAATCATTCCTCAAGAAACTCAAATATCCTTTTTCAGAGATACTATGAATAATTGGTTTATGATGAATATTAAGAATAGTTAGTCTTGGTGCAAGAATTTCTAGAATTGGTGAGTGATTTTTAGTCTAACATGCTGGAAACTTTGGAATAACAAGAATAATTTTACTTTCTAGGGAATTGTTAGTAGTGTTGATGATCTAGTTAAGAAAATTCCTTATGACTGATTATATTCTTATGGTTAACACTATGAATAAGCTTGTTTTTCCAGGTATAGCTCGAAGATTTGAAGAGCTTATTAGATGGCAGAAATTCCCCTGAGGTTAGGTCAAAGTGAACACTGATGGAGCTCATTGTGCTAATATTAATCTTTCCTACTGTGATGGCGTTATCATAGACAAGAATGAAGTGTGCTTGAAAAATTTTAGCAGAAAAATTGATAGTTGTTCAGTGCTACAGGTCGAGCTTTGGGGGGCCTTAATGGTTTTCAGCTTGCATGGAATGCTGGATACCACATCATTATTCTTGAGATGGATAGTTATCTGGCTATGCAATTTCTTACAAAAGATGATTATTGCATTAATGCTTATGCTGCTCTCATCCGTGCTATCAAGCAATTGTTATCGAAGGATTGATGTATCAAAAGTTCAATTTTGGCTTCTCGTTGCAGCTTGGTCTTCATCAACATGCTCATGTGCCAGGTGATCTCCAGCAACTTATTACGAAAGTTGTCATGAGAGTTTCTTAATTCAGGATGTGTATAAAGAACTCTTAGTTTTCTAAACTTCTGTCTCTCTTTGTAGTAAAAAAAAAAGTAAATAGAAATTCAGATTGTTATGTGTAGAATTATTGGATTTGTAAATACATTTAATATTTTTGTTATTTAAAAATTTTGTTATATGAAATCTGATTTAGGATCAACCAAACCTAAACTTGAAGAATCATTATATACAGTTGGATTTGAGATCCGTATAAATAGATGATGGATGATCTCATAGAAAAGGAGAACAAACTTTGAATTTAACATTCATCTGAGTTAGTTAATTATTTAGTAAGAACCAAATGTCATTTATTTTCAAAAAGAAAAAGAAAAGAACCAAATGTCATTGGATTAAAAAGGACCAATGTTCTTTAAAGTTAATAATTTGAGGTTTAAAATTTAATTAAAATAAAATATGATTTTATTAGTCAATAATAGTTTGTTGGCCAACAAAAAAGTGTCACCAATTGGGATTGATTTTTAATCTTTTTTTGTTTTGCTTATAAAAATTACTTTACTACTCAAATTTTTTTTTATATTGATTCCAAATATATTTTTAAAGATTTAAAACTAGTCCAAATTAGTCCTTTAAAATTGTTAATATTAATATAATCTTTACATAGTAAATGATATATTCACATAAACATTATTTCTAAAAACTTATTAACTTAGAAGACACTATCAATTTGAAATGGTGATATAGGGATGTCTACCTTAAAAATTCTTGAAAATTTATCTATACTGGCTCCCATATTAATTTTTTGTTTAAATATAATTTATATTTTCAAATTTTATCTAAATTAACTTTTACGTATTTAATATCATTTAATGAATGCTTACGTGAGTATTATATTTTTAATAAACAATGTAAAAAAGAACAATGTTATTAATATAACAACTACATAGCTATCATATTCACAATATTTTTAAAAAGTGATACGTGCTAATCACGTGACAGACATGTTTTTATTTTTTAAAAATATGATATTTATGTATTCATATAAATTCATTAAATAATATTAAAATATATAATTAATATCAGAGACTAATTTAAATAAAATAAGAAAATATGAAACTACGTTAGCTTCAAGAACTAATATAGAATTTTCGAGAGTACACATCTCTATTAAAATCTATACTTGTAGTTCAAATCTTGTACGTTAGGTAGGTATACAGTATATAATTTAATACATTAATAATCTCATCTTCTTTTGTCTTTTCCACTTATTTAGAGAAAGAAAATGAATGTTTGTTTATTGCAAAAAAAAAAAAAAAAGCTTTGAATTCATGTTTTTTTTTCACTGAAAGTAATGTTTTATTTACTGAGAAAATGATGTCAACTTTATTCAAACGCAAAAGAGAACTTACAACAGTTATTGGGTGCTTCAACAAAGTATATATATATATATATATATATATTAAGGATATATAATGTCATAATTCGTGCCATAATAAAACTTTCGCTGAAAGACTGAAAAGGAAAAAAGAAATTTGGAAACCCTTTACGGAACTCGTTTAAAATATATTTTTTAAATAAATAAAGAAAAAATTTTAGATCTCAATAAAAGTATATATAATTAAATATGTTAAAAATCATCACATAATTATTATAATATTAATATGCATATATAACCATATATATATATATATGCATGGTATGAAATTAATTTTTTTTAAATAATAATATATCACAGTTATATCAGTTAAAAATAATTTTGTTTAGAATATTTAACAAGATTTGATAATAGAGAATTTCATTCATTGTTGAAAATTTTTGATGTTATAGGACAGCTACTATAACAAAAATATATAATTAGATATGAATTATAATCAACATGCATGAAATATTTATTGACAGAAATAAAAATCAGAAATGATTAACTTTGTGGTTTTGTCTGCCTTGCTTGAGGCACAAGAGAGAGAAAGTTGTGATTAAAACATGGGTGATTTTGGTAATCTATAAAATTGATTTACTAACGGTCATGTTTTTGTAATCTTTGCTTAAATCATGAATAAGACAAATATATATATATATATATATATATTTCCCAATATACAAATTATTAGAGTGATAAGAGGGGATATAAAGAATAGGAAGAAACACTTACAACTAAAGGATGACACACCATAAACTGATTTCCACCTTGCTTAAATTACATTTTTGTAATGTTTGCTAAAAAAATCATGAACAAGACATATATATATATATATATCTCTCTCTATATTATCCAATATACAAAATGTTAAAGAGTGATAAGAGGATATAGGAAATTGCTTGAAACACTTGCAACTAAAGGATGACACACCAGAAACTGATTTCCATCTTGCTAAAATAATATTTTTGTAATGTTTGTTTAAATCATGAATAAGACGAACATATATATATATAGACATTATCTAATATACAAAATCCTACAGACATAGAGGATATAAAGAATTGCTAGAAACACTTATACCTAAAGGATGACACACCAAAAATTGATTTCCACCTTTCTTAAATCATGTTTTTGTAATGTTTTGTTTAAGTCGTGAATAAGACAAATATATAGACATTACCTAATATTGTCTATCCAATATACAAAAAATGTTAAAAGAGTGATGGATGGCAAAAGAGGGAGAGGATACAGAGACACCAGAAACTGATAATGCATCAACCTTGTACCTTGCAACTCCTATATGCTGTTTCCATTCAGTCTTCTATAACCAACTATGCCATTCACTCAAAACCCAACACCATCATGCTTTTACTACATTCAAAACTCAAACTTGTTATGCAACCTTGAACTCATTTGGATTGAACTTTTATATATTATCATACAAATGGCTTCACCAATTTCTTGTGAGTGTCAAACCAAGAGTGAACCGCAAACAGTAATACTTGTTGTGATAGTGAAAAATGGTCTGACCATGAAAATGGAGATTCCCAACTGCAACTAAAGCAAGGAACAATTATTCCACTCTATTGGTGCATGATAGAATTGTAGACTTCATCTCTTCTTTGTCCAATGAAGCTTCAACTATCACCTATATGGAATAACCAATGATATGTTGAGAATATCTCATTCAATGCACTAAAAGAAAATGTAGCATCAAATTGTGGTCTCATTGAGATGGAAAAGAGGAAAAAAGATGCCTCCTACACCCAAGCAAGCCATTGTTATGACCAAAAAGCCCAGCATTTCAGCCATAATAGATATACTCACGCAATAAATAGAGCTCCGAAAAAAGTTCAACACCAGGATGAAGCCCGCCCTTAACTTTCATCGTAGTAGAATCAGATGCTAAAAGATTCTCTTTATTCTTATTTAAACTAATTTTTGCTCATGCTTTCTTTCATTGAAAAAAAAAATAAATGGCAAATGCAATCCTACATCTCATAAGAAGAAAGGGGTAGCGGAGGTGGGTGCAACGAGAGGAAGAGACAAGCGGTTTTCTCCTCAACGTGAAGTCTGTTCTTGTTTAGGTTTCCAATTTATGCTTAATTAGGAAAAAATCTCAATTTTTCAGAATTTTGTGCAAGAAGTTGGTAAGAAATTTAAATGGATTTTTATCAATTTTAAGAATTAATTCAAGATTTTACAGGTGGTTAATTGGCAAAAAGTGCAAAAAGAATTATTCATAAATTCCTGGAGGATTCAAAATTATTTCTCAAATTGTTGGACACTAGGCTATCTCAACTAGCATATCGCCATTGCCTGGGCTGATATTTATATAGGGCAAATGAGAGTTAATTTACTCATTAGAAATTAGGAGATAGAGATCTAAACATATACACCTACTGTTTTCTAGATATTCCATCTAAAAACTCTTAAGCATCAGGTCTAAGGTTGATTGTATTATGCAATCAAAAATTGCAAAATTCTCACAATATATTTTATTGAATAAATGGAATTTGCCTCAAAGATGAAGGTACGAAGATACTGATAACGCTATCTAATTATTCATTCTTAAGTTGAATTAAATTAAGAAATACAAATACAAATTAGATTAGAAAATAATACTATCAACACAGGCACTAAGTACTAAAAAGAACAAGAACTATAAGTTTTGACTATAGATGATAATAACGAAGCGATGATAAAAGATGCAAAGATAGTAAGATTTACTTTGAATTTAAATTCTGATACTAAATGATATGGAACCAAAGATCAACAATGTAATCCAGAACTCATCCAATCTCAATTAGCACCAAGACTTAATAGCTAAATAGACCCTCTCTAGTTAATCCGCTATCAATGAATAATAGAAATTAAAGTAATTAAGAAAAACTAAAGAATTGGAAAGACACTACAAGATTATTTTAATAAGTTGACCCAATTTCTCCCTCAACGAGAAGGATGAATAACACTTTACTTGTTGAAAACTAAAAGAACTTTGTATTTTATTACTTTAAACTTGAGTGATTACAACCATAAATTGAAAACCTATTTATACTTGTATACCATGTAATACAAGAAAAGAAATCTCCTAAATTAATTGTAAAACTTATATAGAAAACTAAATCTATACTTAAATGAGAAAACAATAAAAATTAAGAGAATTACAACCAAATAAGATAGATATGATCTCCCTTTATGGAAACTTCTAAAATGGTGAAGATCTTCATTAATTATATAGATATTTGAATGATAAAATAGGAAAAATTAGGATTGGCTTGGGGAGGGAATTAATTGCCGCCCACTTAGTCCAGATCCCATGAGATTTATCTTCTCTTTAATGCATGGGATTTGGTTTCCTTCTTCTTTGGTTGTTGAGGTATGTTATAGGAGGAAATTAAAGTGGTGGCCAATTCTTTCCTTAAATGGATGGATTGGTTGTAGACTTAGGAAGATGTGGGGGAAAAGAGGAAAATTCTCATTTGGGATGGAGTGCTTCTTTGGTTGGAAAGACTCCTCCACATGGGAAGATTTCTTTCCTTTTTTGTCATGTTTTCCTCTTTCATTTGGATAAGGATGCATGTACCACTATACCCCTGACCGGGGATCGCCTCCTTCCTCCTATGGGCTTACTTGATCCAAGCCCTTCTTCCTCACTTATCCATCATTGAATAAAAAGTTGAAAGGCTTGTTGGAGTCTTTTAGCTCTTCCTCGTGTAATGGGCCCACTTTGCATCATAATATTCTTCCCAAGTAATCCAAATCCATCCAAATTATTTGGATCTTGTCTTGTACTTCCTTGGTCGCATGTCTCCGCTCTTGAGTGGGCCTTGCCGCATGCTTTCTTCTCTTGGCCGCCCAAAAAGTCTTTCCGTCATTGATTTGAATTGTGTTTGGGATGACTTATGTTGTCCATGCACATTAATAACAAAATGATTCCACATTTAATATAATTACAATTTCTAATATATTTAGACAATTTAAACTTAATTATTCTGTGTAAAAGAGATGGTAAATTAGATTAAAAGGTATGAAGATAAATTACACCATTTTTAATTAATTATAATTAATTATCTATTTCTTTTCCATTTTAGAAAACTTATACATATAAAGTTGTATTATTCAAAAGAATATACATCAAAATAATCTTAACATAGTATCATAATTTTAGGTTAAAAAATCATAAAGTTCTTATAAAAATCCTATCCGGTCTTCATTGTTGAAATAAGAAAACCTTAAAAAGGTCAACTTTCTTACCAGCCACCATAACCTTAGCTGATGGCCACCAAAAGTCAGCCACCCCCATCACAAGCTGACAATGGAGCCAGTCATCTCCACCAAGCCCAGCCTTTGTTGCCAAGTCCAATTTGTGCAGCCAAGCCGCGCTAACCTTAGACATGATCACACGTTCGCATACTCTATCCTCACGCATGACCCTAGTCGCCACCATTTAAGCATCGCTCAGCCCTTGTTGCCTTAACTCACAACCAGACGTGATGGACTCTTTTATCATGACCAGACGAGCCGTTTGTTCAGACGTGCCAACCAAATGCGACATTGCTTGTCGAGATGCGACTTCTCTATCGCGTTGTTGCTCTGTGTCGTAACCAAACGCGAGCACTAGACACGACTTCCTCTATTCTCTCTTGGTTGTGCAGAAGTAAAACCCTTGCCACACAATTCTCTCCTTTGCGCACTTCAAATCGCTAGCACCGCTATCTGCTCTGATGTATCCAACAACAATGCGTCACTCTCTGTCCAACGCCGTGTCCGCTCTTTATCCAACAGCAAAATCACAGCCTCATGCACCACTTTTGGTCAGTCCTGACAACCTCTAAACAGTTGCATACCATCGATCGCGCTCTGTAGTGACAGAACTGATCCATGAAAATTTCAGTGGTTACCAAGTGTTGCTAGAATTCACAAATTCCAGAGGTTAAATCTCAATCCATAGGCTCACGTTCCCATATTGGGAATACCACCGACAAATTTCAGTCAATCCAGACAACCAATTGCTTTATAGACAAAGATAATTTAAGCTGGTCCCAATTAATCTGTACTACTCTTAAAGGTAAAAGCAAAGTTGGTCATCTTTTTGTAACCAGACCAAAACCTAGAAACTCCACATATGATACATGGGACAAAGAGGACTTTATGATCACAGCATAGCTGTGGAACTCTATGGCTTCAGAAATAATCAAAATTATGATGTTTTTGCCTACGATAAAAGCAGGATGGGATATAATTGGCGAAACCAATTTTAATATCAAGGATGCTGCACAAATTTATGACTTGACAGAAGACATTAGCAGCAAACCACCTCTCCTAGAGATAGTTTAGAAGTAAAGAAAATCTAATTGAGAGACAGAAGAACAAATACAAACCAAAGAAAATTAGAGATCAAGGTGCATAGTAAAGTAGTTGATTGAAGCATAGTAAACAATGATAGGAAAAAAAATTAACAGAAAATTTATTCCAAATTAGGATCTTGTTCTGCATTAGTGGAGTTGGAGTAAGTACTTTTGAGAGGATTGTGTCACAATTATGATGAACACTATCTCATAGGAAGCTAGCTAGTGCCAGAACTACTTTCTTTTAGAGCTTGTGAAAAGAACAAGTTAGAGCGACAAGAGCACCAAAACATCAATGATCCTTACCACCTTTTGGTCTTGCAACTAATCCCCAATTGAAGGAAGAAGTGACGTTATGCTTCTAATACAAAGGAATGAGAACTTATGGGGTTTGATAAGTATGTTGATATAGAATTTTGGAGAAATTATTCACTTTATTTTCACATACACCTTGTGATATTACAACTGAAATATTTATACAGAATTCCTATATACGAATAAGAAAATTTATATTATTGTAAAAATTTTAATTGATTCTACTAATTAATTACAAGACTACGGGAATTATTATGAAGAAAAAAAATATCTCGACTAACGGGGCAACGGAATATTCTACTTAATACTCCCTCTCAAATTGGTACAAAGATATACAAGAGAAATTTTCATCTTGTGTTCTTTCATCTTCAAATACAGGAGAAATTTTCATGTACATGTCTTCCTCTAAGTCTTTATGAAGGAAGACATTTTTCATATCAAACCGTTATAAATCCCAATCAAAATTGGTTGTACAAGATAGTGTAGAAAATAAAAGAATCAGTTCAGTTTTATTTTTTGTTGTTCTTAGCCTAGGGGAGGTAACCACAAAGTTGGTGAGGTATAACAGATTTTGTTATTCCTCATTCTCTTAAAAAGTTGTTAAAATTTTGTTAGGTTTTGTTAGAATTTGATTGTATGTTTCCTATAAATTGATACCTTATGGTGATGAAAAAATAATAAGCAGAGGTAGAATTTTCATTCTCTAAATCTTCAGATAGTAATATCCTGATTGTATTCATCTTCACAACAGATGCAAATGTCTCCTAATAGTTTACTTCATAGGTTTGAGTAAACCCTTTAGTCACCAATTTAGATTTGTATCTTTCAAGCAACCTGTCTGTTTTGTATTTCACAGTAAAAACCTATTTGCAACCAACCATCTTTTTTTCCAATAGAAGTGAAACAATCTCCCAGATTTCATTCTTTGACAAAATTTTCATTTCTTCGATCATGATTATAAAGAAAAACATATCTCGACTAATAAAGCAACATAATATTATAGTCAACAGTTGATAAACATGTAAAGTTTTTGTAGACAAACTAACAGGTTATACACTTTGGTCCTCTTTAATAATTAATTTTTTATTTCAAAAGAATATTGGGAATTGAGAAGTAGAAAGAGACAATTAGGGATGATCCCACAAGAGAAAGAAGAAAGTAGCTTTTTGCCTTGGCGTGAAGCCTGTTTTGATTTAGGTTTCTAGTTTAAGCTAATTAGGAGAAAGATGTTAATTGGGTTACAATTTTGTAGAGGATGTCAGTTACGATACGACACTTGAGAATTTGATACCCTAAATTAAGAGAGGTCATAAAGGAAGTAAATTAAAGAAGCTAGCTATGTGTTTGCTTCAAGACCTAAACTGGAGTTGATGCATAACCTGATAGAAAACATGGAACCTATTCAAGTACGTAACATATTAGTAATCCTATTCCAAGGGACACAAGCTCATATGAACGGTTTTTTCTTTCCAATCCAATAACAGGGACAATAAAATTTCTTTTTCTAATAAAAGAAAAAGGATCTGGAAAAATTCTAAAAAGTTTTTACCTCCTGGACTTTGTTTCCAGCACGTGCAAGCAACTTGTATTGGTTCTCAAATATGGAAGCCATATAAACCTGCATCAGAATTATGAACAGATGATATTCAAGGCTCGACTTTTCATTTTTATTCACTACATTCATGGACGAGCTTAAGTTTTTTTTTTTTTTTGACAGTCCAAGATAAAAAAATTTATCAATTCATAAAATTTACAATACGTAATTTTTAACTTCAGAAAGAATAAAACTTCATGTTAAGCAATAAATGTAACTTTGAGAAAAATAAAAACTTACAAACTTCAAACTGAAATAATAAAACCATTCCTTTTTCTCATAGAAAATAGGAACCAGGAATGATACAAGATGAAGATAAAGCTTAGAGTTAATACTTTTGCTTTTGTAAGTTCTCTCAACTTTAGATCCAATTAAAGGATTTTAGTGAAAATTAATTCCCACCATATACCAATATTATTTTGAGAGCAATAAAATCAACTACACTACGTATAATTAAAAGCCACCTGCACTAAAACCTCATACCTGAAAAGTTGGAGCCAGGCCTGGGCTCAAAAAGAACCGGCCTTTTGAAACAGACTTGATCCCTTCAATCTGCTTCAACTCTTTGATTAGTGATTCTACATCAGCCCACTGCCAAACTTTGACATCAGATCATGAGAATTGACCATGTGATACCATATAGAATCAAACTGAACAGCAATTTAATGTGATTGACTGAGGTTACTGCAGGCATATGCATACAGTACAGAAAGAGAGAACAAAGATCAGAAGAGAGAAAAAACTAGTAAGTTCTGTTTTGCTATAAGGAGAATCCAAGTCACTAATGATCCATAATATATTCTTATATATCTTGGCTGAAAGACATGGAAAAAAGGATAAAACATACATCTCAGACCACAACCTGTGTCCAAAATGATGGAAATAAAAAAAGCAGGTACCACATAAGATTATTAGAACACAAGAACTGTTGGTTTTGGCAGAGGTGCGCGTTTGGCGCACAGGTAGGACAGAAGAGAACAGGACATTGATGGATAGAACTAAATAAAGTGTTTGGTACATATACATATGGACGAAACAAATATGTTAAATTATTTAAATGCCCTGATGATATTTAATATTAAAGTTTTTCTTTTTGGTACTTTTTATGGTCAGTTTGTACAAAATTATATCATGTTAAATTATAAAATTAATTATTTTCAACAGTTAAGGGAGCTATCAAATAGGAAGACCCCTGAAATACAAAACTTGTGAACCTGTTGGAACAGATTCACCTTTCTTCTCAGCCTGACACCAAAGTTAATCTTTGGATCCATCAAAGTTACACACTTGTAAGCCTTTCTTTGGTTACCTCATTAAACACCACAACTGTTAGCTTTGGCCAACTTTACATTGCCAAAGTGTTTGGAAAATTGCCAGTTCCATTAAAAGTAAAGGTGTTTAAATGAACAGCCATGCATCAAATACTCAACAGCAACAAGACGCTATAAGCCCGTCGTCCTCACCGCATGCTATCTCTGGGCATCTGCATTTTGTGATTTAAAGAAGGAGAAACACAATTCTATTTATTTCTCCACTACAAGATGACTTGGAAGATTTGAACAAAAATATTTAGTCTCTTCGGCATTAACTGGGTTACTCCTCTTACAGTCGGGAGATTTTTGGATGTGTACATTAAGGGGAATGGGTTGAGAAAGGAAGCAAAGCTATTGTGGCAAGGGGCAGCGTTCTCAAATCTAAGGACCTCATGGCGTCACGAAACTCGCTGTCAGCTATGCGCGATAATGATTTTTTTTAAGCAACATTATAGGTCATGGCAGATAGGAACTTCTCCGATATAGCTATTTCCGATCTTCATCAGAAGAGGTGATGTGATCCTAGACAGCATGGAATATTCCCGGGACCATTCCATCTATCCAAGTCATGGCATGGGCTATCCAAGTGAGCAAGCAAGCAGCCAAAAATTCCCCAAGGACCAAGCAAGCGGCCAAGGCCATACAACGCAGATTCTTACGGTTTGGGGTCTAAACCGCCCACACATAAAGTCCAACAAGATAAAGAAGGCTTACATATGAAGGATGATGGACTTGGACCACTTAAGAAAGAGTATAACTGATATGAGTAAGGAAAGGGAAAAGAATTTCTTCTTATAGGGAGAATCAGCCAAAGGGTGAAATTCCTTTCTAAACCGCATAAGAAATCAAGAGAAAGAGGAAAAAAAATCCCATGCTTTAATGGGAGATTGAATCTCATGGATTTTGGGAGATTATAAAAGCAATTAATCATTTCTCAAACTGATCATAATCTTCATTAATCCTTCCCTCAATCATCTCTATAATTAATTAAGATTTTCTCTATTTAAAAAAAGAGATTATATCTATCCTATTTGGAAAGCAATCATTTCAATTATTATAAGTTTCCTATTCTATTTTATATTTATTTTCCGATGTAATTTTGCTATTAATTTAGGAGATCGTTTTCCTTATTATTCACATGGCCTACATTATGAATAAACTATCAATTTATAGTTATAATAATTCAAGTTTGAGAATAACAAAATTATAAAATTTTATTTTTCAATTAGTGAACTTTTCATCAACCTTCTTATTGAATGAGAATTGATTCAACTTATCAAAATAAGTTCTTGTGGCATTTTATTAATCTCTCTAAATTGATTTTACTTATCAAGATTCCATCTTATGGCGTTTAATCAATTCAAATCATCATTCCAATTATCTTGATTTTCACCTCTTTGTTGAATGTGGGTCACGTAAGGAGGGTTTACTTAGGATTTTAAGTTTCTGATTCTGATGTATATGCGGAATTTTGGATTGTATTGTTGATCCCAGGTTTTACATCATTTGGTATCATAGCTTAAACTCAAGATAAATCTTACTATCTTACATCTTTAATGCTTATATATTTTTTATTGTCCATATTTAGAAAAAAAAAAAATACCTTGCATAATTTCTTAAGCATTAAAAAAAACAAAAAAAATCATATATGTATGATCTTTCTCGCACTTTAAGCTTTTTTTTTTCCTTTCATTGTGCTTTTATTCCATTACATCTCTAATTAGCTAATTGTACTCTAGTTACTTGACATCATACATAAAACACACACAATCTTCATCCATATGTTTGAATTGTTATTTTAAAGATTTTTTTACTATTTTTTTTCCCTAAGATTTCTTGAAGTGTCATAAAAAAAACTTGATTATTTTGATTTAAGCAAATTCAATTATGACATTCAACTTGAAAGAATGAGATTGAGCAAAACACAAAAAGTGAAACACGTAGATTTTGGAGAAAAATATTAATTTTATTTTTCAACCTTTAACTTGTTACACTTAAGGTATTTATAGAGTTCCTATTCTACTGATAGAAAAATTCTTACTCTACTAAACTTATAATTATATAAAATTAGTATTCTCATACAGTTTTAATTACATAATACCAAATAATAAACTAAAATAATCAAATAATAAAATATGCAACTCAATGCTCCCCCTCAAGTTGGTACAGGGATATCATATATGCCTAACTTGCTGACCAAATTTTGAAAAACCATGTTATAATTTACCAGTGGCAAAGGATGCCCAAAAAGTGCTGCAAACTGGAAGCAAATATGTCAGGTAGCAACTTAGTTCGGCTTGCCGCAAAATAGCTCAGCGTAGCTCAAAACTGTTCGTTCTGGCTCAAAACGATTGGAGCTCGACTCTCAAACAACTCGGGCTTGGTTCTAAAACGGCTCGGCCTCCACCGAAGTATCTCACAAGCTCTCACGTGCTGCCACGCCCTGTAATCAGACCACCACGTGCCGTTGCGGCAACAACCATGAGCCATCGCCGGAAACTACCATGCGCTGTTGCCAGAACAACCACGTGTCGTCGAAAGCTCGCTAGGACTCAGCACAAAAACTCTTGACTCGTTAGATCCGGCACAGATCTAGTGAGGATGCACCAATAACCCCTCCAAAAAGGCCTCAGATTGGGTTTCACGCAATCAGGCCACTGCCGTGCTGGTTCATCTTCTCTGGCTCGCGTTCTCTCCCTTCAGCTCTGGTTTTGCGCACAGACAAAGACGGACTTTGCAGATCTGTCTTTTGATTTCTCTTCTCCTGTTGTCTCTTGGCGCAAATCAAGATGTCTTCTGCGCGCAAAGCCGAAAACAATTTGTCTCCTCTACTTCTGGCCGTGCCAATCTTGTTCCGGACATCGCTAGTCTCCACTCGGTCTTCTGCCCGCCGCACAACCTTCTAGTGTCACTGTCAAACACGGGTTTGATTGTGTTCTCCGAGCAGCAAGCTAACAGATCCAACTTCCCTCCTTCCACCACAACTGCTCCTCCTTGAATTGCCGCCACCACTGCCAATGTTTTCAGACGTTGGTTGAGATGGAAGGAAAAACACCATATCTATTTTTCTTTGGCCCCCTCTCTCTCTCTCTCAAATTTGGCTTATAAGATGTGTATAGATCTGGATAAGTGAGTACCAATCCAACCTATTGTACTATTTTAAGATTTAGAAAAAACTTTAAAATAGCTTTATTTGGCTCTAATATCAAATAAATTTTGGAGAAATAAAATTATTATTTTTTCTTTAAAAATCAATAGTTATTTTCCTTACTAACTATTCCTAACAGATTTTCAATGACCTTATACAACGTCACGTCCGATGACATTTTCTTAAAAAAAAAACAGAATTGATTATCTTGACTCCTATAATTCTTTGAAATATCATAAATAAAAATTAATTATCTTGATTCAAGCAAATTCAATTCTGACATTCAACTTGAAAGGATGTTGAGTAAAACACAAAACGTAAAACATGTGAGCACTATTTTCCTTACTAACCATTCCTAACAGATTTTCAATGATCTTATCTAATGTCACATTTGATGACATTTTCTCAACAAAAACAGAATTGGTAAAATCCTGACATAAGAAGTGTCCGATTTGAGGACAAATAGTTTTTGAAAAAAGAGGGGATAATATGAGCAAAGAAAGGGAAAATAATTTCTTCTTAATGGGAGAATCAATTAAGGGGTGGATTTTCGTCCTAAACCGCATAGGAAATCAAGAAAAAGAGGAAAACAAATCTCATGCCTTAATGGGAGATTGAATCTCATGGATTTTGGGAGATTATGGGAGCAATTAATCTTTTCCCAAACTGATCATAATCTTCTTTACTCCTTCCTTCAATCATGTCTATAATTAATTAATATTTTCTTTATTTAAAAAAGGAGATTATATCAATCCTATTTAAAAAGCAATCCTTTTAGTTGTTGCAACTTTCTTATTTTATTTTAGATTCATTTTCCTATATAATTTTACCATTAATTTAGGATATCATTTTCCTTATTATTCACATGGCCTGCACTATGAATAGACCGTCATTTCATACTTATAATAATTCAAGTTTGAGAATAACAAAATTATAAAGTTTTAGTTTTCAACTAATAAGATTTTCGTCAACTTTCTTATTGAGTGGAAATTGATTCAACTTATCAATGTAAGTTCTTGTGGTGTTTCATCAATCTCTCTTGAATTAATTTGACGTTCTATCTTGTGGCGTTCAATCAATTCAAATCATCATCTCAATTATCTTGGTGTTCATTCTCTTGTTGAATACAGATCAAATAGGAAGGATTTATTTAGGTTTTGAGTTTTTGGTTACTGATGTATTTGCAGAGTTTTGGATCGCGCTGTTGATTCCGGGTTTCGCATCAATAATGATGCCTAGTGGGCCAATCACAAGAGCAAGATCCAAGAAACAAACAAGCTTTCCACTTATTTGTCCAAGAGTTGATCAATATAGAGGAGAAGCTTGGACCAAAGGAAGACGCCCACAAGAGAAGAGAGGCAAGCCCATTCGGCAAGGAAGGCCTTGTTCATGCATCCCCCTACAAGTTATGATACATGGTCGAGAAATATGCTTGGAGGAGAGTCCCACCCAAGAAGAAAATTCTCCCCTATGAGAATTTTCATTCCACTCTTTCTCTCTTCATGTAAATTGGCTACAAGGAATCCTTATCCAAAAAAGACTTACGAGATCCATCTTTCAAGAATTTTAATAGAGCCCAAAACTACCATGACACGATTCTTAAGTGGCCTAAACCGAGAAATTGCCAACGTAGTAGAATTACAATATTATATGGAGTTGGAGGACATGGTCATGGAAATTGAGAAGCAGCTAAAGAACAAGGAGTCCTCCAGACAAATGTCGGGCTTGTACTGCAAACAGTAGTCAAATTCAAGGCATCAGCCATCATGTTAGCCTTGTCGGGCTTGTATTGTAAGCAGTAGTCAAATTCGGCCAAGAAGGCTTGCCAATGAGCTTGTTTAAGGCTCAACTACTTCTGCGTTTGGAAATAACTTGTGGTCACATTGTTTGTCATGATGACGAACTTGCTACCAAAAAGATAATGCCTCCACATATGTAGACAGAGAATGATGGCTATCATTTCTTTCTTTTAAATAGTATAATGCTTCTTTGTGTCATTGAACTCATGACTTTCGTAGGCAATTTGGTGACCCCCTTGCATTAATACTCCCCCAGAGATGCTAGTGTGTATTTTGAAACGTCTGGAGTAATTCGAAAGGATCATGACAAGTTTTTCAGAGACCACCTGCTTCAATCTCTCGAAGGCTGCTAGACACTTCTGTGTCCATTCCCACTTATGATTATCCTTAAGGAGGTTTGTGAGGGATGATGCTATGATAGAATATATCTTGATGACCCACAGGTAGTAGTTAACCAGTCCATGAAATGATCTCAAGTCAGGCCTTTTCGTGGGAGGCTTCCGATCTTGGATGGCTTGCACTTTGAACGAATCCATCATCAACTTGCCATCTTTGATCTTATGGCCAAGGAATTCCATCTCTTGATGAGCAAAAGAACATTCTTCCGCTTTATGTACAACTCATTTTCGCAAAGGATTTGAAAACTTCCTTGAGGTGTTGCATGTGTAACTCCAACATAGTGTTATACACCACAATGTCATCCAAGTAGATCACCACAAACTGATCAAGAAAGGGGTGGAACAACTTGTTCATAAGCAAGCAGAATGTAGTAGGGGCATTAGTGAGACCGTAGGACATGACAAAGAACTTGAGAGCACCATACCGCGTCACACATTATGTCTTCGGCTCATCACCCGCAGCAATGCGCATATGATAATAGCCATAGTGCAAATCAAGTTTCGAGAAGTACAACGCTTTCCCCAATTGATCAAATAGATCAGCTATCAAGAGTATCGAATACTTGTTCTTGATAAGGATATTATTAAGTGCCCTGTAGTCAATGCACATACGTAGTGATCTTCTTTAGAATAGGACTAGTGCACCATAAGGGGCTTTAGAGAACTAGATGTAGTCCGCATCAAGGAGATATTGGAGTTGTCTCCTTACATCTACTAGTTCTGGGGTTCCATGCGATAGGAGCCATGGTGAGAGGTTTGGCACCTAGTTCTAACTCGACCTGATGATCTACCTCTTTCCTTGGTGGAAGCTTCTTAGGAAGCTCTTAGGGCATCACGTCCCTGTACTCCTCAAAGACAGTTTGCACACATCTCGACACAACTTGCTTGGAGACAACTTCACCATTACTAAGCTCCCGCACAATCGTAACATAGCTTATTGCTGATTTTAATCCCCTCTTGAATTTCAAGGTAGAGATCATCGAGGACTTTGATATGTCAAGGCACCGCGTGGGGATAACCCGTCTCCATCTCGTCAAAGATGATGAGAGAATTTGATATATGGACAAGGAATGCAAGTGCCTTATAAAAAAATGCTAGACCTAAAACAACTTTAAAATCATCCATAGGCACAATGGAAAAGTCTAGCGTATCTTGACAATCACCGATTTTCATGGGCACAACTTCCGCAATGCGAATGACAGGCTTAAAGGTGAAGTTTACGACTTTGATGGTGCCACCATTCTTCATGATAAGCAAGCCAAGCATTTAGCTTCTTGCTCATCGATGAAGTTGTGTGTTGCCCTTGTATCCAATATCATGATTGTTGGTTCTACCCAACGATCGTGTCAACATATAGCAGGCTTTCGTCCTTAGAGGTGGTTGGAGAAAATATCTTGGTTAGACTACTAAGCAACTGTAGAAATCCCATGCTAGCTTAGGGATCCTCTCGAGACTTCCCCTTGTGAAACTCGGCCATAATGGCGCTCAAAGTCTTTTTGTTGTGACAGTCTCGCACCTAGCGTGCGTCGTTGCAAATGAAGCAAGGGTTGGGCAGTTTGCTATAGTTGTACTTAGACCTATCATTTTTCGTGCCATTAGAAGAGGGTTTCTTTTGCATACCTGTTTTGCAGCTTTGCTCTTCCTTCTGCCCGAACTAGTCTCCTACTTGAGTGCGGCTGCTTGGACTTGGATTTGGAGAAGTTGGTGAGCAACTCTGCAACTGATATGACAGCATCCAATGTCTCTACACCACACCTTTCCAGCTCAACCCTTTTGCAATTTTTGAGCCCATCCATGAAGAAGAAGAAGAGGGTGTCTTTATCAGATAGATCCCCAATTTCAATCATGCGGGTAGTAACCTCCTTGGTGTAGTTGGAGGTGCTACCGAATTGCCTTAAGCAACGCAATTTACCTCATGTTTCCATGTTTGCATTATGAGGCACAAAGTGCTTCCACAATTAGGACTTAAACTGCTCCCAAGTATTAATAATGCAGAGGTCTTTCTCCCTTTCGACATGCTTATGCCTCCACCAGAGTTAATTGCATCCCAGAGATAGGGGCATTGTTGATCCGGAAGTAGTTACCGATCACTTCCAAGGCATCAAAGTATTACTTGAAGCCAACAAAGAAGTTCTCCACAGGTGTGGAACTCCCCTTTGTGAGTAGGTACCCTTTCTCCCGAAATTACGGAGCTATCTTGTCGAATATTTTAGAGAGAGTTGTCTCGCGTCCCTAGGTATTCTCTACCTGTCCGTCTGTGTCAGGTTTCAAGTACAAGTAACTTTTTGTTGAAGGTCATTCGAGCTTTTCTTGGGAGTATAACATAGGTTACTTCAGTGCCGTAGTGCTTGGTACTCTAATATTGGCTCGGGGCATTTTCTTTACTCCTTACTCTGAAAAAGTAGGGGCACCTTGTTTTCTTGAACTGATAACAATCTTTTGACTAGCCTAGCCTCCTCCGTTCCTTAGGACCAACAAAGGGTAGTACAGAAATATTCTCCTATTGTCCATCAACTACGCCTTTTGGTCTCATCTTAGACCCTGACTCACCCTTTGTGGATGAACCTTGCGGAGGAATCCTTGGGCTTTTGGGACATTGGATTCTCACCAATATTTGCATTACTCAAGCCAACATTCTTGCTTCTACTTACCACCACCTTGAGGGCATGGGCGCCTGTGGTACCAGTGCTAGTGGAGGGAGGATTACTGACACTTATGCGAATCCCACTATGCACGCAATTAATCCGTCTCAGATCATACCCTGCTAATCTCGCCTTTAATAAATCTCCAAAGATCAGCAACACTTCAAGCAAGGGAAGTCGCTTCCCCCCTAAACACGTTGTCAAACTCTTCAATTATGACCTTAACAATGTATTATTTTCGCATTCTCTTAGACAATGTTGTCCACGATATTGAGAAGTTCGCCCGCGAAGGTTTGGACGTCTCCATATTGCATTTTAGCTGAAAAACACAAGGCCCAAGGGACTCAACTGCAATGGTAGAGACAAAAATTTTTAACTTACCTTGCTTAGGCTGGCACACGACCTTTGACTTACATCACCAACAACTTCGACTTCTCTGATGTCATGCTAGTAGCTAGTGTTGGTTCAGTTAAAGGCAGGAAGGAACCTGATTCTAATATCACCTGTCACGGGCCGAATAATTTCAAAACTTACCCATGCAGCACTTAATCTAAGCAGCAAAGACCAAGTCTTTTGTGTGTAGGAAGAGTTATCTAAGAAGAAGAGAGAGTAATGAGCTTGGGAGAATAATAGAGCTTTATTAAGAGCTTGTAGACTTACAACTATACTTGAGTGTTTGCTGATGCTTTACAAATGAAGGAGGTGGCCTATTTATAGTGTTTGCTCTCCTTAATGAATGCTTAGAATGAATTTGATCAAACAGTATACGTAATATCCATAGAGAATTCTAGCGATATATACAAGAGATATTTGTAAGGGACACACGCTGGAAGTGTCTAAGACATTCCAGTGGAGAGCAGGTAGCATGCTTCTACCGGTTTCTAGAGCCTTCCAAGCTGGCATCTTACTTGGCAGACACTTGTTAGAACTTTTCTGTAGCTTCTAGAGTTTTCTCCTGCATTCAGCTTTTTCCTAGGATTGGGATTTTTCTCGCAGCTAGGCAGCGTGTGCGAGTAAGAAAAGCAGCCTGCATGTGCGCACGCACGTTTCTCAGCCCATCCAAATCTTGGCTACACGGCAAAATGCGCGGGAGTAACACCCTCCCCCATCAATCACACAATGTCCTTGTTGCGCTTTCCTCCTTGTAGTACTGGATAGAAAACTATAAAAGTAAATATTCTCATTTCTATGTGACCTTGCTATCCGGCATTTTTTTCCACTTCACTAAGTATTCCATGTAGCTCGGCACGACACGTCTGCAAATTACCCTATCTGTAAGAATGCATTCCACTTTCTTATCGAACTCAATGATAATGGTAGAAGGGGCATGCTAGGACTCACTTCTACTTAGATATTCCTTGCCTTCATGGTAAGCCTTCAAGAGACTTACATGAAATAAAGGATATAACTTGAGTCTCGGAGGGAGTTGGACTTTGTAAGCCGCCTTGCCAACTCTTTTGATGACAGGAAAGTGGTCTTCATATCTGTAGGCCAACCCTTTGTGCATTTTACGAAGAGACCTAAATTGGTTGGATTGGAGCTTGATCATCATCATGTCACCCACAGAATACTCCACCAAATGCTACTTGGTGTTAGACCACTTCTTCATTTGGCAAGTGGCCTTGTCAAAATAAGCCCTTATATTGCCTCCTCGTGCTACTCACGCGCGAACTTGTAAGCCACTTTCTGCTACCCCTATATGTAGAGGCAATGATAGTGGGCGTTAGGGGGCCGTTGTCCTATGACAATCTCGAAGGAACTTTGTCGTGGACTCACTTCATTGGAGGCCGTATAAGAATTGGGTCACATCAAGTAGCTTTGCCCAATCTCACTGATAGGGGCTGACATAGTACCTCAAGCAGAATTCCAGTAATACATTCACCCACTCGGTCTGGCCATTGCTTTGCGGATAGAAGTTAGTTGAGAAGTTCAGCTCTGTCCCAACAATTTGAACAACTCATGCCAGAATTTTCCCATGAAGTATGGGTCTTTATCATAGATGATGCTTTAAGAGACTCCCCACAACTTCATAACATTCTTGAGGAACAAATGAACAACTTCATCCACCTGACAGTTTGTCGGAGTTGGAATGAAGGTGGCATACTTGTTGAACCTATCAACAACAATCATTATGCTTTCACACCAGTCTAATTTTGGGAAGGCAACAAAGAAATCCATGGAGACACTTTTTCAAAGTCTTTCAGGGATTGGGAGGGGCTCAAACAATTCGGCAGGGTGCGGCTGCTCGACCTTGTCTTACTAACAGACACGGCAAATCCGTACATAGGCTTCTAGATCATCTTGCATGCGGGGTCAATAATAATAGCTTTGCATGAGTTCTAAGGTACACATTATTCCTGCATGGTCAGCCCACTAGTTCCAAAAGTTCTCCCATTTCAGCACGAATTTACGATTACCAACAATCAGGAGCATCCTATTTTCCATCCAGAATTGTCGTATCTTTGTCAAGTTTTTGGCCAAGGGATCATTTGCATCTTCTCTCTTATGCGGCCAAGTAGATCGCTTTGTGGTGTCCTCATAGTGATCAAGGCAAGATTTGTTCTTCTACCCAGAGCGTCAGCCACCACGTTGGCCTTGCCAAACTTGTATTGCAAACAATACTCAAGTTCGGCCAAAGATTCTTGCCCACGAGCTTGCTTGGGCCTAAAATTTTTCTGCATTTGGAAATAGCTTGTTGCCACATTGTTCGTCATGATAACGAACTTGCTGCTAAGAAGATAATATCTCCACGTACGTAGGCAATGAATGATGGTTGTCATTTTCTTCTCTTGAACGGTATAACACATCCCTATGTCTTGAGTTTACTACTTTCATAGGCAATTGGGTGCCCTATTTGCATTAATACTCCCCCAATTATAAAGCTAGAGGTGTCAATGTGTACCACAGAAGATCTAAACTAATCTACAAGGTCATGACAAGTTTTTCGAAGACCGCTTGATTTAATCTCCCGAAGGCTGCTTGACACTCTTATATCCATTCCCACGTACGTTTTTTCTTAAGGAGCTTTGAGAGGAGTGGTGCTATAGTAGAATACCCCTTGATGAACCATCGATAGTAGTTCACCAGCCCAAGATATGATCTCAATTGGGGAACTTTCGTGGTAGGCTTCCAATCCTAGATAGCTTGCACTTAGATCGGGTCAATCATCAACTTGTCATCTTTGATCTTATGGCCAAGGAATTCTACCTCTGCTGAGCGAAAAAACATTTCTTGCTTTAATATACATCTCGTTTTCGCAAAGAGTTTGGAAAACTTGCTTTAGGTGTTACACATGTTACTCCAACGTAGTATATCAAAATGTCGTCCAAGTAAACCACCACGAACTAATCAAGAAAGGGGTGGAATAACTAGTTCAAAAGCATACAGAATGTAGCAGGTGCGTTAGTGATACAATGGGAATGACAAGGGACTCGAAAGCACCATACCACGTCACACATGCTATCTTTGGCTTATCATCCGCGTCAATGCTCACCTTATAATAGCCTGAGGGTAAGTCAAGCTTCAAGAAGTACGGCACATTCCCCAATTGATCAAATAGATAAGCTATCAAGGGTATCAGGTACTTTTTTTTGATAATAATCTTGTTAAGTGCCCTGTACTCAACGCACATACACAGTGACCCATCTTTCTTCTTTTGGAATAGAACTGGTACACTATAAAGGGCTTTGGATGGTTGGATACAACCCGCATCAAGGGGATCCTGGAGCCAAAATGTGTCAGAGCAGTTCTTGAGGAGTAAAAGACGTGATGGCCCCAGAGCTTCCCAAGAAGCTCCCACCAACGTGAGAGGTAAATCATCAGATCGAGATGGAACCAGGTGCCAAGCCTCCCGCCATGGCTCTCTGTCGCATGGCACCTCCCGAGTTATCATAACTAAGAAGGCAGCTCCAAGACCTCCTTGGTGCAGGCTATATCCACCATTCCAAATCCTCTTATGGCGCACCAGTCTTATTTCAAAAGAAGAAAGACGGGTCATTGTGTATGTGCATTGACTACAGGACATTCAATAAGACCACTATCAAGAACAAATATCTCATCCCCATGATAGTTGATCTATTTGATCACTTGGTGAAGGGACAGTACTTTTTGAAGCTTGACTTATGCTCAGGCTAGTATTAGGAACACATTGTCCCATGTGATGAGCCAAAGATCGTGTGCATGACAAGCAGGTTTTCCAAGTCTTCTGCGAAAATAAACTAGACATAAAAATGGAAGAGCGTTCTTTTGCTCAGCAAGAGATGGAGTTCCTTAGATAAAGAATCAAGGATGGTTGGTTAATGATGGACCAAGTGAAAGTGCAAGCCATCCAGGATTGGAAGTCTCCCACGAAAGTGCTCGACTTCAGATCATTCCTTATATTGGTGAATTATTATCAGCAGTTCATTAAGGGATATTCTACCATAGCATCACTTCTCATAGACCTCCTTAAGAAAAACTACATGTAGGAATGTCAAGCAGCCTTCAAGAGATTGAAGCAAGCGATCTCCAAAAAACCTGTCATGACCCTTCCGGATTACTCCAGATCTTTTAAGGTACACACTGAAGCTTTTAACTTCACAATTGAGAGAGTATTAATGCAAGATGGGCACCCAATTGCCTATGAAAGTCATAAGCTCAACGATATAGAGAAGTATTATACAATCTAAAAGAAGGAAATGACAGTAACTACCTATCCCCGAAAACTTCTAGGTTCATCATGCTATTGCTTTAGGTTTACATACAACTACATTAATCTTAGTAAAGTGCGTTTTAGATGCACGTGATTCCAAGTTAATACCAGATAAAAAGGATTTTAGTTATAGTTTTCCTTGCGATGGTCCGGGATGAGGTGGTAATTGTAATATTTCAATTTGAGACGCATTTTATTTGGCAATTTTCTGGATGTTAAATACTATTGAATGGGTAACTTTTTATTCGCATTGGAAACAAATCACATTATGGCAGGATAACATTTTACAGTTTAATGAATCTTGCACTTATTTAATGGGATAGTTAAGAGATTATCTATGGTTAAACTTTTCACAACTTATCAATGGATATAATTTGTTTGCTACGAATAGTTTATGTATCTGGAGGCATAATCTTCTTGGTAGCAAGTTCATCATCATGACAGACAATGTGCCAACAAGCTATTTCCAGATGCAAAAGAAGTTGAGCCCCAAGCAGGCTCGTTGGCAAGACTTCTTAACCGAATTTGAATACTGCTTGCAGTACAAGCCTAGCAAGGCTAACGTGGTGACTAATGCCCTGAACAATAGGGCAGAACTTGCTCGATCGCCATGAGCACACCACGAAGTGATCTACTTGGCTGCATCAGAGACGAGATGTAGTATGATCCCTTGTCCAAAATTTTGGCAAAGTATGCTAACGAAAAAAAAAGACGCGGCAACTCTGGATGAAGGGATGCTCCTAACAACTGGAGTTGCACATTCATGCCGAAATGGGAGAATTTGCGAAAGAAAATAATCAAAGAGCGTCACAACATCAAGGAACAAAGTGCATCTTGATGCTTGTGCAAAACTATTATTATTGATCTCGAATGCAAGATGACATAGAAGCCTACGTGCGGATTTGCCATATCTTCCAATAAGACAAAGTCAAGCAATAGCACCTCGCTCAATTGTTTGAGCCTCTGCCCAACCCCGAAAAACCATGGGAGAGTGTTTCCATAGATTTCATTATGGCCTTACCAAAATCAGCCAGATATGGAAGCATAATGGTCGTCGTTGATAGGTTCAGCAAGTATGCCACCTTCATTCCAATCTCGGCAAACTGTCATGTGGACGAAGTTGCTTGTTTATTCCTCAAGAATGTTGTGAAGTTGAGGAGGCCCTCTGATGTGATAATAAATAAGGGGGATCCTTGCAACAAGCAGGAAAGCCATTGCAGAAATATTTCTGGAATCCAAGCGTCCATGAGGATATGACAACGGAGAGGCAAAAGCAATCGTGCAATAATGTGCTTCCAGGACACAGTAGGAAGTACTCTTGAACAAAAAGTACTCATTGAAGGTCTACCCAAATCCAAGTCCAAGACCGCAAAGAAAGTGAGTTAGGGAATAGAAAAAATCAAACCAGCTTGAACATCAGTCTAAGATGAGGAGAAATTAGAGAAGAACTGAAATGAGAAGTTTTTGGGTTTCACGGCCAAATAGAGGCTCGGCCCCAAAATTTCGCTTCAAGAGGAAGCCCAAAATATAATATGGGTATGGATACCCGTCGGATACACGTGTAGGCATGCACATGTGCGAGAAGAAGCACCCGCACATGGGGATTTTTGCCGACACGAAGGAGCACATTGAGCGTGTCGAAGAGAAGCACCTGCGCGCAGCAGGAGCGCGCATGTATCAACCAAGTGCGCGCAAGAGAATGCACACCTACGAGTGGAATCTGCCATGTGCATGCAACGTCCACGTGCGTGAGGAGGCTTCCACACACGCCAAGCGCACGCAACCAGTAGGCTTGCATGCCACTTGCACACAGCCAGCCTGGGAGCAACACTTTGGGTCGATTTGTACTCCTTTATCCCCTTTTTCCTAATTTTCCTGTGATTCCAAGCTGAAAAAAGGGACTTCTACAAGTTTTTAGATGTGATTAAAGTGCAAAATTAAATGAGAAATTCTACTCAAATTAGAAGTCCAAGGAAGATAAAGGCATATGGAGATTTGGATAAAGAGAAAAGAATTTTCAAGTAATTGTTTTAATTTTCTTTTATTATTTTATTTATTTTAGATAAGCACTTAATTATTTAAATTATTTTGTCTAAGTTTTCTAGTCAAGCTAAGTTTAAGTATTCAAGTAGGAATATTTAATCCTACTTTTATTCGTCTTAGAAGAATAAAGGCTATATAAACGCTTCAATCTTTAGGTTGTAATCACAACTTCAAGAATTCAGAAAATTAATAAAGTTCAAGCTTTTGTTTGCTTCTCAAAAGTTAGTGTTCTTCAAGTTAGAGAGCTTTACAAGTCTTATTGAGCCAAAGAATCAGTATTGACTTATCGAGTAAACCGTGGTATCCTTCATTATCCTTTTTATTTTTCCTAATTATCTTGAATTCACATTCTATATTGGTGGATGTAGTTTCAAGTAAAGATGGTAAATTAGATGGTTAAGCTTTCTGATTGTTGTGTTGTGTGAGGTTCTGGGAGTCAAAACAATCTTTTCCCGTCCCTCCCTTGTCATTTGATAACAGAGCACTATGCGACTCTTATCACCCTCGAAACATCATTAGTGATAGAGACCCGTGCTTCACAAGAAAATTTTGGCGCAAACCATTCAAATTGTTGGGGACAAAGCTGAACTTCTCAATCAACTTCCATCCACCAAGCGATGCTTAGACCAAGCAGGTGAACGCATTGCTGGAACTCTACTTGAGTCACTATGTCAGTGTCCATCAGCAAGATTGGGCAAAGCTACTTGATGTGGCCCAATTCTCATACAACTTCCAATAAAGCGAGTCCACTACCAAAAGTTCCTTCAAAATTGTCATGAGACTTCAGCCTTTAATGCCCAACATCATTGCCTGTACATATGGGGGTAGCAGCCCAATGGCTTACAAGCTCGCGCGCGAGTGGCATGATAAGTCAAACATTACAAAGGCCTGTCTTAACAAGGCCGCTTGCCGGATAAAGAAGTAGGCTGACACCAAGTGGCATCCTGTGGGCAACATGGTGAAGATCAAGCTCCAACCCAACCAATTCAGGTCCCTGCGTAAAGTACACAAAGGGTTGGTGTAGAGATATGAAGGATCCTTTCCTATCATAAAAGAGTTGACAAAGCAGCTTACCGAATCCAACTCCTTCCGAGACTCAAGGTACATGCTATTTTCCATATAAGTCTCTTGAAACCTTACCACAAAGACAAGGAAAATCCAAGCAGAAATATGTCTAAGCGAACCTCTATTGCCTTTGTCACTGAGTTCGACAAGGATGTGGAATGCATCCTTACAAATAGGGTAGCTCACAAACATGGCGTGCAAAGCTACATGGAATGCTTAGTGAAGTGAAAAAATAGGCCGTAAAGCAAGGTCACGTGGGAACGAGATACCTACTTTGGTAGTTCATTGACACTATCCAACACTACAAAGAGGAAGGAGCGTCGAGAGCGTTGCGCAATGCTACGCGCATGTGCCACACAACAAAGTCTCGGGCGGGCCAGGAAACGCGAGCGCACACATGCAGGCTGCCTACCTTACCCGCACACGTTGCCTAGTTGCAGGAAAAATTCCAATCCCGTAGGAAAAAGCTAGAATGCAGAAGTAACTCTAGAAGTTGTAAGAAAGCTCTAACAAGTGCCTGCCAAGCTAGATGCTAGTTTGGAAGGCTCCAAAAGCCAATAGAAGCATGCTACCTACTCACCACTAGAATATCCTAGACACTTCCAACATGTATCTCTTGTAAATATCTCTTGTACATAAGTCTAAAATTCTCTAGAGCTTTAATGGACCATTAGATCAAATTGATTCTAATCCTTCATTGAGGGGGCCAAGTATTATAAATATGTCACCCTCTTCATTTGTAAAGTATTAGCAAACACTCAAGCATACTTGTAAGCCTACAAGCTCTCAACAATACTCTCTTTTTCTTCCAAGCTCACTAGTCTCTCTTGCTTTTAAGTAATTCCTCCTACAAACAAAAGGCTTGCTTACTTTGTCTTTGGTGCTTTTATTACGTGTTACACGAGTAAGCCTCAAAATTACTCGACCTATGACAGGTTGTTGTTAAACCCTACGCATGTTGTCGTACAACCAAGCCTCAAATAAGCTAGGAAACGTGCACGCGCACACGCGATCTACTTGTCTTGCCAACGCAAGCTACCTAGCTACGAGATAAATCCTGATCCTGTGAGAAAATTTTGGAATGCGGGAGAAAACTATAGAAGCTGGGGAAAAACTCTAGCAAGTGCCAAGCTGCCAGCCAGGAAGGCTCCAGAAGCCAATAGGAGCATGCTACCTGCTCACCACTAGAATGTCCTAGACGCTTCTAACATATATCTCTTGTAAATATATCTTGTACATAAATTTAGAATTCTCTTAGGCTTTAATGTACATTGTTGGATCTAATTGATTTTAACCATTCATTGAGGGGGCCAAGCACTATAAATATGCCACCCTCTTCATTTGTAAAGCATCAGCAAACACTAAAGCATACTTGTACGCCTATAAACTCTCAGTAAAGCTCTCTTATTCTTCCAAACTGACTACGCTCCCTTGCTCTTAGCTAACTCTTCTTATACACAAAACACTTAGTTTTTGCCGCTTAGATTGAGTGTCGCACGGGTTAGCCTCGAAATTACTCGGCATGTGACCGATGGTACCAGAGTTAAAGATCCATCCTAAGTAAGTGTCGCACAGGTAAATCTCAAAATTACTCGGCCCGTGACAAGTGGTATTAGAGTGAAGGTTCCGTCCTACCTTTGACTCAACCAACTCTAGCCACGAGCATGGCATGAAAGAAGTTGAAGTTGTCGGAGTAGAGATACTGCAGGAGCAAAGCTTGAGGGCACGAAGAGCCCCGTGCTCAGCCTAAGCGAGGTAACTCAAAAGATTATGTCTTTGCCACTACAGGTGAGTCACTTCAGCCTCGCATCTCACATCTGGAACACAATATGGGGAACATCCAAACCTCCCTGTGGGAACTTCTCGACACCATGGACAACCTTATCCAAGAGAATACAGAAATAACACGTGCTACCAAGGCCATGATGTCAGAGCTCGGCAACGTGTTTATGGAAGAAATGGCTTCCCTTGCCCAAATCATTTCTAATCTCTGGAGATTTGTCAAATGAGAGATCAGCAGGCTACGATCGAAGATGGATGAATTGCACGCACAATGGGATTCGCATCAGCATGTCACTAGTCCTCCCTCCACTAGCACTGGTACCACAGGCGCCCATGCGCTCAGGGTGCCGAAGCCAGCAATTTTCAGTGGCACTAGGAACGCCACATGTGTGGAGAATTTCCTCTTTGGTTTAGAGCAATACTTTGATGTCTTGGGAGTGATCGATGACTACTTTCGAATCAACAATGCCCTGACATTCCTCCAGGTTGCAGTCCAACTCTAGTAGAGGCGTAAGTACACTGAAAGGGAGAAAGACCTATGCATCATCAATACTTGGGTGTAGTTTAAGACCGAATTGCGAAAGTACTTTGTACCTCACAATGCAGACATGGAACCATGAGGCAAACTGCGTCGTCTATGGCAATCCAGTGGTACCTCCAACTACATCAAGGAGTTTACTACTCTCACGTTCAAAATTGAAGATCTGTTCGACAAAGGCGCCCTCTTCTTCATGGATGGGCTCCAAAATTGGGTAACGGTAGAGTTGGAAAATTGCGGTGTAGAGACGTTAGATGCTACTATCTCGGATACAGAATTGCTCAACAACTTTTCCTTCGAATCCATGTCCAAGAAGCCGCACTCCAGTAAGAGTGGGGAAGACAAGTCCAGGCAGAAGAAATAGCAAAGCTGCAAAGAAAGTACGCAATAGAAACCCTCTTCTAATGGCTCGAAAAAGGATAAGTCTAAGTGCGACTCGAGTAAACCGTCCAGCCCTTACTTCATGTGCAACAATGCACACTATGTACGAGATTATCCTAACAAAAAGACCTCAAGTGCCATTGTGGCCAAGTTCCACAAGGGGAAGTTTCAAGAGGATCCTCAGGCTAGCGCAGGATCTCTACAGCTACTTGGTAATCTAACCAAGCTATTCTCTCCAATCACCCCTAAGGACGAGCATGTTATATGGTGCTGGACACAAGGGTGACACACAACTTCATTGATGAACAAGAAACTGAGCACCTTGGCTTGCGCATCGTGAAGAAGGGCTCCATCATCAAGGCCATAAACTCCACTGTTGAGCTCGTCATTAGCATGCAGAAGCCGTGCTCATGAAAATTGGTGATTGGCAAGGTACACTAAACTTTTACATTGTGCTCATGGATGACTTTAAAGGTGTTCTAGATCTAGCGTTCTTTTACAAGGCACTTGCATTCACTATCCCTGCATCGGGCTCTCTCATCATGTTATCCCTATGCAGAGCCTTAAGAGATCAAAGTCCTCCATGATCTCGACCTTGCAATTCAAGAGGGGATTAAAGTCGACAACAAGCTATGTTGCAATTGGGCAGGAGCTTAGCAACGGTGAAGGCGAAGTTGAGCAAGTGGCGCTAAAATGTGTCCAAGCGATCCTTGAGAAGTACAAAGATGTGATGCCCCCAAAGCTTCCCAAGAAGCTCCCACTAAGGTGAGAGGTAGATCATCAAATCGAGCTGGAACTAGGTGTCAAGCCTTGGCTTCCTATCATATGGCATCTCGAGTTGGCAGAACTAAAGAACAAGACCTCCTTGATGCGGGCCTATATCCGGCCCTTTAAAGCCCATTATGATGCATCAATCCTATCCTAAAAGAAGAAAGATGGGTCGCTAAGTATGTGCATTGATTATAGAGCATTCAATAAGATCACTATCAAGAAAAAATATCTCATCCCCTTGATAGTTGATCTATTTGATCAATCGGGGAAGTGAGAAAGAAGCTTGACTTGTGCTCAAGGTATTATTAGGTACGCATTGCCACAGGTGATGGGGCCAAAGACCGCATGCGTGACAAGATATGGTGCTTTCAAGTTTCTTGTTATGTCGTTCGACCTCACTAATGCCCTACCACATTCTGCACGCTTATGAACAAATTGTTCCACCCCTTTCTTGATCAACTTGTGATGGTCTACTTGGACGACATTGTGGCGTATAGCACTACATTAGAGCAACATGTGCAGCACCTTAAGCAGGTTTTTCAAGTCCTCTGTGAAAACGAGCTATACCTAAAAGCAGAAAAATGCTCTTTTTCTCTAGCAAGATTGGAGCTCCTAAGACACAGAATCAAGGATGGCAAGTTGATGATGGACCTAGTGGAACTGCAAGCAATCCAGGATTGGATGCCTCCCACGAAAGTGTCCGACTTAAGATCATTCCTTGGGCTGATGAACTACTATCGGCGGTTCATCAAGGGGTATTCTGGCATAGCATTACCCCTCAACACAGACTTGTTTAAGAAAAATCATACGTGTAAGTAGACATAGGAGTGTAAAGTAGCCTTCTAGAAATTGAAGCAGGCGGTCTATGAAAAACCTGTCATGATCCGTCCGAATTACTCCAGACCTTTCGAGGTACACACTAACGCCCCTGACTGGCGCAATTGGAGGAGTATTAACGCAAGAGGAGCTCCCGCTGACAAAAGTCATAAGCTTAACAACCAGAGATGCGTTATAAAATCCAAAAGAAAGAAATGATAGCCATCATTAGCTGCCCACCTACGTAGAGACATTATCTTCTTGGTAGCAAGTTTGTCATCATGATAGAAAATGTGGCAACAAACTATTTCCATATGCATAAGAAGTTGAGCCCCAAGCAAGCTCGTTGGCAAGACTTCTTGGTCGAATTTGACTATTGCTTGCAATACAAGCCCGACAAAGCCAACATGATGGCTGACGCCCTAAACAGAGGGGTAGAACTTGTCTCGATCGCTATGAGTACAAAACGGAGCGATCTATTTGGCCGCATCAGAGAGGGGATGCAGCACGATCCCTTGGCAAAGCTTGTTAACAAAAATAAGATGCGGCGATTTTGGATAAAAATGAGATGCTCCTAACAATTGGTAATTGCATATTTTTGCTGAAATAGGAGAATTTGTGGAAAAAAACAATCAAAGAGTGTCTTGACACCAAGTGGGCTGGCACCCAGGAACTACGCGCACCTTGACACTCGTGCAAAACTATTAATATCAGCCCGCATACAAGATGGCGTAGAAGACTACATGCAGACTTGCATTATCTGCCAGCAAGAGAAGGTCGAGCAGTAGCACCCCGTCAGATTGCTTGAGCCTTTACCTATTCCCGAAAGACCTTGAGAGAGTGTCTCTATTTCATTGTGGCCCTGCAAAAATCAGACAGGTATGGAAGCATAATAGTTGTCGTTGATAGATTCAACAGGCATGCCACCTTCATTCCAACCTCGGCAAAATGCCAGGTGGACGAAGTTGTTCATCTATTCCTCAAGAATGTTGTGAAATTATGGGAAGTCCCTCGAAGCATCATCAGTAATAGGGACCCGCATTTCACAAGAAAATTCTAACGCGAATTGTTCAAATTGTTAGGGACATAAGTGAACTTCTCAACCAACTTCCATCTGCAAAGCGATGGCCAGATCAAGCGGGTGAACATATTGCTAGAACTCTACTTACAGCACCACGTCAATGCCCATCTGTGAGATTGGGCGAAACTACTTGAATTGGGCCCATACAAACCTCCAACAGAGCAAGTCCACGGGCAAAAGTTCCCTTCGAGATTGTCATGGGACAACAGCTCCTAATGCTCAATATCATTGTCTCTACATATGAGGTTAGCAACCTAGTGGCTTACAATCTCGCGTGTGAGTGGCACGAGGACGCAGACATTACAAGGGCTTGCCTTGAAAAGATCGCTCGCTGGATGAAGAAGTGTACTGACACTAAGCGGTATCCAGTGGAGTATTCCATGGACAACATGGTGATGATCAAGCTCTGACCCAACCAATTCAAATCCTTATGTAAAGTGCACAAAAAGTTGGCGCGAACATACAATGGCCCCCTTCCTGTCATCAAAAGAGTTGGCAAGGCGACTTACCAAGTCCAATTCCCTCCAAGACTCAAGTTACATCCTGTCTTCCATGTAAATCTCTTGAAGCCTTACCATGAAGGCAAGGATGATCCAAGTAGACGTGAGTCCAAGAGTTCCTCTACTATCGTTATCACTGAGTTCGACAAGGAAGTGGAATGCATCCTTGCGGATAGGGTGATTCGTAAACACATTGTGCCAAGCTACACGAAATACTTGGCGAAATGGAAAAATATGTCAGATAGCAAGGTCATATGAGAACGAGAAGACCTACTTTGGAAGTTTAATGCAACAAGGAGGTAAGCGCGACGAGGGCGTCACATGATTGGGTGGGGGAGGGTGTTACACCCTGAGCATGTTGCCACACAGCCAAGCCTCGGATGGGCCAGGAGACATCTGCACGCACCCTCAAGCTGTCTATCTTACCCGCGCACGCTGCCTAGTTGTGGGAATTATCCAGATCCTACGAGAAAATTCTAATATTCGAGAGAAAACTCCAGAAGCTAGGCGAAAACTCTAGCAAGTGCCAAGCTGCCAGTCCGAAAAGCTCCGGAAGCCCGTAGAAGCATGTTGCCTACCTACCACTGAATGTCCTAGAGACCTCTAGCATGTGTCTCTTGTAAATATCTCTCGTACATAAGTCTAGAATTTTTTAGGAATTTAATGTACGTCATTGAATATCATTGAATCTAGTCATCCATTGAGGGGGTCAAGCACTATAAATATGTTACCCCCTTCTTTTGTAAAGCATCAGTAAGGACTCAAGCATACTTGTAAGCCTATAAGCTCTCAGTAAATATGCCACCCCATGACATAACAATAGGTTAGTATGTAAACTAGCTAGTACTTATGCCGATCCCAATCATAAATTGGTACTTGCAAAAGAGGATAAGTCTATAGATAAAGAGATGTATCAGAAATTAAGTGGAAGATCAATATATATATCACACATAAAACTAGACATTGTCTATGTCGTAAGTGTTATATATCAATTAATGCACAGACCTAAGGAGGTGCACTTATATTTAGCTCACAAAGTGCTACAATACCTAAAAGAGTTATCAGGGAAAGAAATCATGTTTAGAAAAAATGACAGTGTGCAGAACCTAAGATCAACTAACATGATCAAAAACCCCATATATAATGATGCGGAACCCAAGATCAAAATATGCAATTCAAAACCCCACATATAACATTAGTATGCAAAAATTTATCTCTAAATAAATACTCCCTACTTGATCCGCACTCAATAAGGGAATGAAAACCAAGATAATAGAGATAATTGAATTGATTAAAATACCGTAAGGAAAATCTTGATAAATTAAAATCAATTCAAAACAGAATTTGATAAAAATGTCACAAGTTATTTTGATAGTTGAAAACTCACTAGTTGAAAACTAAAACTTAATAATTTTATTAATTGAAACTTCAATTATAACAAGTTGGAATTGATAACTTATTTATAGTGTCGGTCATGTGAATAATAAGGAAAATAATATTTTAATTTAATGAAAAAATTACATAGGAAATTAAATATAGAATAGAATAGGAAAATTAACAAAATTAAAAAAATTATAACTAAAATAGGATAAATATGATATCCCTTTTTAAAAAAAGAAGATCTTAATTAATTACGAAGATTTAGGAGAAGAAATTCTGGCAAAATATTTTTCTCTTTCTCAAGTGTTTTTCTTTTCTGTAAAATTTAGCATTTAAGGAATTTTTATGTTTCTCAAGATAACTTGAGATTTAGGATCAATTTTCTTCTTTGGCCAATTCTCCGTCTTAAAAAGAAAGATTTTCCATGGGATTAAGAAAGAAAATCTCATGGGGCTTTTCCCTTTTCTTACTCACATCAGATAGCTTATCCTTATAAGCTTATACAGATGCAGACTATATAGGGCCAGTAATAGACAAAAAATCCATCATAGGAAGATTAATATACCTATCACATATAAGACCAAACATAGCCTATATTATAAATGTTACAGATTAGTTAATGCACAAACCTAAAGAGGTGCATTTACATGCTGTCCACAGAGTGCTACGTTATCTAAAAGGGACATTCTGGAAAGGAATCGTGTGTAAAAAGAATGATAGGTTGTCCTTATAAGCTTATATAGATGCATACTATATAGGACCAATGGTGGATAGAAGATCCACCATGAGTTACTGTACATTTCTTAGGAGTAATTTGGTCACTTGGAGAAGTAAAAAGCATAATGTGATTGAAAGGTCCGGTGCAAAATCTGACTTCTGAGCAATAGCTCAAGGAGTATGCAAACTACTATACCTAAAGAGAATTTGAAAAAATCTAATGATCAAATAGGATAGCACGTAATAACAAATTGGCCAAAAGTATCGCTCATAACCCGGTACAACATGACAAGACCGAACATATCGAAGTCGATAGATACTTTATCAAAAAGAAGCTAGACAAGTTTAATATGTACTTCATACATACCTACTAGTTCATAATTGACAAATGTGTTGATCAAAAACTTGAGTAATATAACATTTTAGATTGTCAATGGTAAATTAGGGATAGATAATATCAATTCTCTAGTTTGAAAGGGAGTGTTAAAAAGTGTATTATGTAATTAAATTGAAGGGCTTTAGGTTAAAATACACCCTGTGTAATTAATTGTCTATTTTCTTTTCTATTCTAGAAAAATTATATACATAGGACCACGATTATTCAATAACATACAATTACCCATTCTTAACAGGTGTTTCAATGTCTTCTTTAGCTGTGGCTTTCTCTATGATTCTTCTCCAATGGGCTAGCACTTCCAATAATAATACTCTACCATCTCTTGAGTAAGAAAGTATCCAAAACTTGAACATACTTTATCATTCAAAATATTGTCAAGGAGACAACATGAGTTTTTATTACAAAGAGAAAAGCAGCTATGCAAGAATTAAATTCCAGATTTGTCTAACAGCCATATGTCTTATCTTAGACTTATTCCTTCTTCCTTTCTATTAAACACACATATTACACAGCACACACATGAAAACAAATATACACATAATACAATATTTCAACCCCTACTCATTATTTATGAATTACATGATTTCTTTCTCTTCCTTTGATACACTTTATCAAACGGAATTAATTTTACACTTGTGGCTTTCAAACTGATTTCTTGGGAACTTGCAGATCAAATTGGCACTTCGCTGTACAGATTTTGCACTTCAGAACAAGCGCCATCTTAGGGGGAAAGGGATGTTGGGAACTCCAGAAGTGAAAAAGTAATCCCTTTGGATAAGTGTACAAAAGGATGAGAAAGAAATTATGCAATTATATTAAGTTATTTGTGTATTTTGCAGGCATGTTACTGTGTAATACATGTACTACATGTGTTTGATAGAACAGAAGTATAGGATAAGACATATGGGCAGTTAGGCAAATCTGGAAATTAATTTCTGGTATAACTGCTCCCTAATAAAGCTCATGCTGTCTCTTTCATAGAATTATGAATAAAGAAGTATATTCAAATATTAGATATTTTCTTACACGAGATATCATAGGATTCTTTCTAGCAAATTTTTAAATTAGATTAATGATAGGTAAAGGAAGGAAAACCCAAAAACATCACAGAGATCCTAACGATTTCTATGTCCATAGACCCACGACTAAATTAGTTAGCCGGATTATAATATATTTTTTGTCAATACCACATGATATGCGCCAGAATATATGTTTAAAGGGTGAAAACATACCTTGGTATCTGCTTCTGTTACTTCTAGTCCTCCATCCAATGGATTACGATCACCAACCACAGACTCTAATGCCTCAGTTAATGGATCTGGCTATCAGAACCAAAACAGAAATTAGAAGATCTATTTGAAATTCTATTCTTAATCTACAGAAACTCAATGCAGAAAATAAGTGCATATGGATTACTGTAATCTCTTTCAACGATAAAAAGATGCGTTCCAGCACAAAATCCAACTGGTGTACTTTTGCCTCCACAATCTGATACCAGATAACATAAAATGTATGATAATCAATGGGTTCACTAAGAAGCAGATATTAAATAAGTACTTTATTGAATTCATATACAAGTTAAAAATGAGAGGACTCAATGAACAAAAAACTATAAGACTAATAAGTATCTGAGCAATTTGAAATATTCTAAACAAAAACATCAAATTTTGTGCTATTTAATTTTAAGAAAACAAGTATACCTGACCAATTTTGAAATACATTGCAGGATCCAAGGTAGCATCCCATGATACTTCTGTTTGGTGAATTAGTGCAGAAACACCTTCAACCTATTTTAGATAAACAGAAGAAAATTTAGATTAAAAAATTCAGTAACTGAAATAACAAACCTGTTGCTGAAGTTCACATTACTGAATCTTTGATTCGTAAATTTAGCAAGCAAGCCCAATTTATCAGCACCACACAAGTATGTTACACAAATAGCTTTAAATAACTTTACAATTCAAATCTGATTACCTGGAGCAAGAACTGTGAAAAAGAAAAGTACAGACTGCATGACTCCCAAACATAAAATTTACCTCTACAAATATACCAAAATAACTGATCTTCTTGATGCAGCATTTCACAACATCCCCAACACGAAGTTTAGCCTAAAAGAACAAATGACATAAAAGGTTAACACATTTTCAGGAAAGAGTACACTTTATACATGAATGATATACTTTAGTTTATTGTTCCCCGACCAGTTTTTCATAATAATATCTTTGGCAGTTCGACCAAATTCTCATTCATGTAGAACAAATAACACCAACCTTTGACCAAGGCAAAAAAAGAAAAGATAAAATTAAATCTTTGTCAACCAGATTTCAAGTTGACATGTGCTACGCCCCAAATATCAGGAAATATGGAGAACAAAGACGAGGGGTTGGGCTTCGCAAGAGGAAGAACAATGGCTTTTGTCCTAGTCGCTATGTTGATTTAGCTTAGGTTTCTACTTTGAGCTTAACAAAGAAAAGATGTTAACTAGATAAGGATTTCGAGTTTTATTAATGCTAACCATACTGTTAGGATTTCATAAGCATCAATGGTCTAGGTGCATTTTTCACAATGGATTTGTTATTGTGGGACCCTGAGTTCTCCTGTCTAGCCCGCATTGTAAAAACTATACGAAACACAATAAAAGATTACATAAATGTTGCAGAATGGATAAACTTTAAATTGTAAATAGATTAGAAATTATAATTCAACTAAATGTAAACTATTTTACTATTTATGAGTTTATTATTATAGTTTTAATAAAATTAGGATTTTATTTTTATTAATATTTAATTTTCCTATTTATTTTAGTATTTTATATTAAGTATTTCTAATATTATAGTATTAATTTCCGATCTTACTAGGAGTAATAGTTCTAATATTATTGTATTTAGTATTTCTTAATTTAATCTTATTTAGTATAGCTTGACTCATATCTTTATAATTTTAGTTTTTAAGAGCATTCAGTTATTCAATAAAATATCTCAATTTTTTTATTGTATGATAAAATCAAACCCGTAAGTATGATGTTCAAGATCTCTTACAATGTTATATCTAAGAAATATGAGGTATTATATCTAGGTTTTTATTTTCAAATCCCCAAACGGATAAATCAACCTTACTTTTCCTACATCAACGAGGCATAGGAAAAGAATAACTTCCCAGTAAAAATAGTTGGTGAAGAAAGTATTAAACATGACCAACCATTAGAACTTCCACAGAGAGAGGAATTTAATTATCATCCATGATGAGCAGTTACCCTTCATCAAGCATCCATGACAATACACGCATAAACACTCTACTTCCTATAGAAAGTACTACCACAATGTTTGGAAGTTCTTCAATCTATCACACCTATGAGATTATTCTTTTCTACTATGAAACAATCCAGAGTGCCAATTTGGTTATTAGATGATTTTCCTTAGAAACTTTAAGGATTACTTGTTTGTTAGCATGCTTACTATCCAATCCTCATCCATTATCCTCCAAGTTTCTCTAAAGTCCTCCCTCGTCATCCCTATGTCATCTACAAGAAGACCCATGGCAAGAAAGATTTGAAGTATTTCAAGTACAAATGTACTTTCTCATACAATTGTCAATGGAAAGGATGTAAGACCAATTGTGCTTAGTTTATCTACATAAGGATTTTGGGTTCTATAATTTCTTAAACATGCATCATTAAGTGTTTAATTGTATCACATAACTAAAACAGAGAAATTCTCAAATAAGTACTTTATTGAATAATTGAATTGTGCTTAAAAAGTGAGATTATAAAAATATTTATGACGCTTACGAGTAACTTTTCTCAAAATAAAATAATTAAGAAGCACTAATAATAATAGGAAGCTAAATGCTAAAAAAATAGAATCCTAAAATTAGTAACATTATGACAATATACTCCAAAAAAAATATAATCGTGTAATATCTTAAATAAATATAAACTCTAGACTATTTAGGCAGTCTAAACCTAACTCATTTTGCATCATCTCCCAAGTTATAAAAAAAAATTCGACGAGTTTTAAAGTGGCGAATGATGTAAAACCCTGATCTTCGAGCTTCTCCATGAAATTAGCCAAATTTGTGATCGAGCATGCTCTTCAAAACCCAAAGATGGAACACAATTTTTTTAGTGTAAAATCCTGGTCATAGGATGAATCAACATATTGACAAATTGGTGTATCAAGTTTCTCCTTGCATAGAACTTCCACAAAACATGCAGGTTCTTATTTCTCTACTTTAGGGTCAGCTAAGATGCATGTTGTTGTAGCCAAATTTGAGGTATCTACTTTATCTTCAGCTAAATTATCATAGGGTACATAACCTTCCTCCTTTTCTTTCATATTTCCTTTCGTTTCATCCTAACCAAATTGTTCTTCTTTGGGCATTGGTAGGCATATTTCCAATCTGTTCACACTTGAAACAAGCAATTTTGTTGCATTGGAAGGATTGTTAACAATTGATATTGATCCATCCAAAGGTCTTCTTGGAAGTTGATTCCAAGAAATATTATTCACCATCAAAGGTAAATTGTAACTTTGGGCTATAGTCTTCGAAGATGCCCGGATTAATTTTCTTTTAATTTCAGTCCTTAAGCATGGTTTCAATTGAGATGCCACATGATTATCACCTTCTACCAACTAACTTCAAAGTTCTAACTCTTCAAACTTAAATGTGCACTCAGTTACCAACATATATATCACCTCAAATAAAGGTGCAAACCCCACCAAGAGTCTCGTCAAAGCAGTTCGAAGGTGAATATTTTTTATAAAGAATAGTTCATATTGTCCCGTGTTTCAACCGACGAGTGTCTTCTTTTTATTAGATTCTAATTAATATTGTACCACAACATTTTTGTGAAGCTCACAAGCTTCATGCTAACAAATCCAACTTTTCATGCATCCGAGATTTCCTACTAGTTGAAATATATTTCAATTAAACTAAGCAAACTGAGGAAGAAATCAGAATTCCATCTTCCATCAAAAACAAGAGTTTTGACTTAACCTTCCTGGTAAAATCCTCATGACTATCCTCAACAGGTCTCCTATCAGCTCTAGCAACTTGTGCAACTTGTAGGTTCTGAATTGATGGGGTTGTGCAGTATAAAAGTTTCTGTATTCTTCCAAAATTACGTTAAATATCGCGCATAGTGTCAAAACCAGTACATACCTTATGCGTGTCTTGCTTAGTAGTCAATTTAACATTAGTCACCATTTATGAGCTAAAATTTGCAACTTGAAGAGAATGAGAAAAAATGACCACTAGTTTTTCTAAGGCAGTATCCAAAGTTTTTTCCCATTAAAGATTGGTGGAAAAGCACTAGTTTTAACCCACTAGTAATTAACAAAACCCCTACTGGATATAATAAAATAGAGTGTCGTAAAGAGTGGGAAAACAATATTGGTTGGTAGCTAGTGAACACTACCTGTTCTTGTTAAATATTTGATAGATAATCACTAATGGCTAACATTATAATACTCGAATCCGGAATTTGCCTCAAGTTTAATTTTAAAGTTTAAAAAAAATGTATAAAAATATAATTTTTAAATTTATAAATTTTGTTTAATGTAAAATTAGGAAAAAAATTGGTTGAGAATGAAATTGAAAATAATTTTGTGAAAAATGGATGAAACTTTGGGTTCGAAATGTATTTTTGAAAAAAAAAATCGAAAACTGGGAGTTAAAACGCAATTAAGAAAAATTACACCACGTAGGACCGCCTAGTCAACAGCCTCGACGAACCGAAACATGCTGCGTGGCAAGGCACGCTGACTCGGTGCCCCGCTAGAGGTCACGCTGGTAATCCGCTTACCCGCGATCGGACAGCCTGGATGTATTCCCGCGCACGTGGACGGTCTGGATCCGTTCCCTCCTCAGGCGCAATCGGACTGTAACGATTAAATGCGATAAACAGTTCAGATTCGTTCCCTCTTTAAACGCAATCGTACAATCGAGATCAAATCGCGATGAACGGTTTAAATTCATTTCTTCTTTAAACGCGATTGGACGTTCGAGATCAAACGCGATAAACAGCACAAATTTAAGGGAGAATGGTATAAATATCTCATATCACACCGAACCCAAACTCTAGCCGCCAACCTCTCGCCGAAGAAGAACCAGTCGTCAGAGAAGAGAGCCGACCGCCGCGCCAGAGCCATCTCCAACCGCCAAAAAATGTAAAAATTCTCCTATCCGCTTGGAATTTGATTTCAAACACGCCCATGGTCAAATCGGAGCAAAAAGAACGGCGGATGAGCCAGAAACTGCGGATAAAGTCCGCTGCGGCCGCTGCGGCCGCTGCAGACAAAACCCAAAATCGCCTCCGATGAACCCCTTCCCGTTTCTCATTTCCCATTTCGTGCAATTTTTCCACTATTGTATTCACCGTTCTGTTTTCTACAGATTAAACAAAGAAAAATGCCTAGCTGCGAAAGTGAGCCGGCAGAGCCGCCGCACCAGAAAATCCTGCCACCGGTAAGTTTTTATTTTTTGACTTTTTTTGGCCAACCGAATCCTCCTAACGTGTTATCTCACAGAGATGGGTATAAAACCGGTCAGAACTGACCAATTCTGGATTTTTTGGGATATTTTTAGGTATGTAAAGCGTGTTTTAACCTCTGCAGGAAAATTCAGAAAACTCGGGAACCGCTAGTAGGCGCAGTAGAAAGTTCGGTGTTTCGGACACCGATTCGGGTAAAAATCTTTCACCTTATTCCCTATTATGGAATTGAAATTTAGTTATCAATAATACAGTATTTGGCGTAATTTAGAAAGTTTTGAGAGTTAATTACAGGTTACTAATGGATACAGAACCGACTATTTATTACTGTTGTCCTGTTTAACTGATTGTTTGATTTTACAGCTTTAAATGCATGATAATATATTAGAATTGGTAAAATGATTCAGTTGTGTTTCCTTAATGCATGTATTGTTTGTTTTGCGTTGATTTACGGTTAAATCGTGGAACTGAAAATTAAATGTAAACAGAAAATTGATTGGTTATGTGAATGAATGATAGCCTTACTGGATATCCTGCAAGATGTTGGACGGACCGAATACATAGGAAACCTTACTATGAATGTTGTCTTATACTGGACGGAATATCGAGAAATAGTATTTTTGGCACTCATACCAGACAGGGTATGGGGACGGCCCGATTCACTCTCATACCGGATAGAGTATTGAGGGATGATATTTTTGGTGCTTATACTGGACAGGGTATGGGGACAGCCTGTTTCACTCTCATACTGGACGGGGTATTAAAGGATGATATTTTTTATGCTCATACCGGACGAGATATGGGGACGACCGGTTAGTTGACAATGTTGAATATTAGTTCACACATAAAATGACATCTCTATGGGCCCTCAGATATACCAATAAGTAAATAAAAAAGGAAAGTTATTGTTTTTACTCACTTGAATATAAAATTGGAATGTTATTTGGGTTATTGTCTTTATAGGTCGATTTTGGAAATCTCGTAACGATAAATATATGCAATAAATAATTTTCTTTATGATAAATGAATTTACTTAAATCAAGAGCTCCATTAGTTGTTTTTATGATTTTTACCAACCTTCAGTTTCTGTATCGATGAGTAGTGCGATATTTTTACCCTTTCATTAACTATTTCAGATTAAGAGTACCAAAACTCAGATCCCAATCCATAAGAAGGTTATGAATAGTTCACCACCCGAACTCCCTTCAAAAACTAGTGAAGGTCGTCCTAAAATACTTAGCATATTACCTTTTATTTATTTCCTTAATTTTTGTTTATTCTTTTAAAATGGTCATTTCCGTACTCCTATTGGACATTCTAAATTATTGTGTAAGAAATATAAACCCTAAACTCTATTGTTTCGCTTCCGCATTTAATTCATGACTTTATTTTCTTTTAAGTTCCGGATCGTTACAAATATATACTAGGTGGGTGTAATAAGAATAGAGCTTGGAGTGCCATTAAGATTGGAGGCATGGGTATTGACCAAGGATGGTCACTAAGAAATTAACAACATCCGTTCTAGCTAAACATTGGTGACAACCACTAGTCATTAGTCATCCTAAGTGAGTGTAACTAAGTATTGAGGATTATCATTGAGCAAACATTCGAAAGCCAAGCACAATAGTTGGCACCCAATAGTGAGTGTAATAACTGTAGGAATGCAACGGGGAGGGGAACCTAGAAAGAAGAATCCTATGTGACATGATGTCTGGTAGCTATGAATCTCTGTCAAAAGAGGAGCCCCAGGACAAGTGGGAAACCCGCAAGAAGTTGTCAACCAGTGGGCCAAACACCCACAAACTTGCAGACCCGCCGCAAGGCAACCCATAAGAACCACATGTGCCGCACACGCCTATGCACATGACCATCCACTTATTGGCTTAGATCTTAATGGGCTGGACCCTCTTGAGACCCAAACCGATTCCCAGGCCCAAGATAAGGCCCATGGAGACCACAAGAATCGGCCCAAGCGGCCCAAAGCAAATACCCGGAGGCCCATGGATCATGCCACCAAGAGTCGGCCCAAAAGGGGCTTGGAAAGCCCAACCTGAGATGAGAAGAGGGCCTTAAGCTCGCAGTCCACCATGGAGGACCAAGATACGGCTTGGCTACCACCCAAGAGGGCCAAAAAGAACCAGCCAAACTCGGTTCCTCCACCCAACGGCCAAGGCCAAGAGCCGTCAAGGAAGGACCGGCTTAGCCGCAAGAGGAGATTAATCCTCCTTGAATCCGATGAAGAGGAGGAGAATGAGCAATCCGACTTCAAGAAGAAAAAGGAAAAAGAAGACTCCTTGAAGCAATTGGCCAAAGAATTCCCAAATCTTGGTGAATTCAAACATCATGGAAAAGAAGAGAAGGAAGAGGACTTCCACCCACATGAGGAGAGCATTCTCCTACCTTCATCACAAGTCCTAAAACAAGATCCACATCTCCATGGAAGAGTACAAGCTAGAAAAAGAAGAGTCCAAGTCCAATACAATCAATCAAGGAGATAAAGCAAAAATTCAACATAAAGAAGAAACCAGGAAGTACTATGAATTCGGCCAAGGAGAAATTTTGCTTGCTGAAGATCTCTTGAAGAATCCGACTTCACATTTAGATAAATTACAACAAAATCTCACTCAAAAATCATCAAGAATCAAGAAACAAGGATGATGAGTTGGAGCCCAAGTAGGAGTACAAGTTAAAAGAGTATGGAAAGTCAACTTCAACTACAAAGAAGAGTAGTACTATTTTAAATATTTTAATTCTCTTATTTTTTTAAATTAGTCTACTAGATAAGAGTATAATTATTTAATTAATTATCTATTTGTTTTCTAATCAAATTAGGTCCTAGAATTTGGATAGGAATTCTAAATCCTATTCCTATTAGAAATAGAAAATACAAACTTATATAAAGGTTTAAGTTCTAGTTTTGTAAAAACAACTTTGAGAATTAATAAATTAAATCTTTTTGCTTTCTTTAAGAATTAGCTTTTTTCTCATTTTCTTAATGTCCTCAAGTTCTTAGAAACTAGAGAGTTTTTCGAAATCTTTTTGAACCGAAGAGTTGGGATCAACTTATCGAGTAAGTCATGGCGTCTTCTTTTTCCTCATTTTTAAATTTTCCTATTGCTTGTTTATGCATGCATATAGGTAGTTGTAGGGAGAGTTAATTAGGTGCTTAAGTTTCTAAATTGCATGCGTTGAATTGAAGTTCCGGGAGTCAAAACGATCCTTCTCATACCCTCCTGCGTCACTATGACTCTCACCAAGAGCAATCTGAGTTATGGATACACTTAATATATGGAACCTTAAAGTCAAAACCATGTGGTTTGATCAGTTAATCAATAACTTGATCATCATAATATTTGACAATCAATTTGATTAGAGGGACACATAAAAATCAACAAAGTGTACATTATCTTGAAGGTTGCCTTACCTTATTGAGAAATTTGTGAGCATATGCTAGAGCCTAGTATTTGACTTTAAGGTTGCTCTTGTGATCAAAAGCTGTTGGAAAGGGAACAAAAGAGTAATCAAAAGGAAAACAAGTAAAGTATGACTTGGGTAGAATTAGGAGACAGTATGGCTTAGGGCTGTGGAGGAAAATCTTGTTGGAATAGCTTTGTTTTGAGGAGTGTACCCAGTGGAAAATTGGGAGAGGTGACAGAATCAGGTTTTGGCTGGATGGTGGCGTTGATGGGGGGGTGTCTTATGAGCCACTTCCCCAGAAGTTTTGCAATCACACAATCAAGAAACATGGTAGTTGAGGAGGCATACAGGGAAATCAATGGCACCAGGGTCCTGGAGGTGAATGTTACTAGAACTCTGAATGATTGAGAGATTCATGAGTATGAAGCTCTTTTGCATCTTCTGGACTCTCAACAGATTAATAATGAACCGGAACAGGCACTATGGAAGCTGAATCAGAATGGAAAATTCTCAGTTAAATCCTGCTACAGCCATATTAGGAGGGAAGGGTTCAGAAGGAGCCACAAATACCCAGCTCAAAAAATCTGGAATTCGAAGGCACCCCCTAGAGTTGTTTTTTTTTCGCTTGGGAGGCAAGAAAGGAATGCATACTGACCACTGACAAGTTGATGTCCAGAGGCCATATTTTAGTCAACATGTGCTACCTTTGCTTGAATACGGCAGAATCTTGCAATCATCTCCTTTTGTGGTGCCTTGTGACTTATGATTTGTGGAGCATGATTTATGGGCTTTTGGAAATTAATTGGGTGATGGCGGGTACTGTTAGGTAGGAAATCTAGGCATGAGGTTGTTTATGTAAGAAACAAGAATTCATTAAATCCAGTGACTATTTTTTGGGTCATATGGAAAAAAAAGAACTTTAAAACTTTTGAGGGTAAAGAGACTTTGACTTATAGGTTGAGAGATAGATAGTTTCATTATTTTGATTTTATTTTGTTAAGACATAACAATATTAGGGATGAGAATTTTGGGAATGTTATTGACACCTTAACACGCTTGTAAATTTTGTGTACATGGGTGGTATCCCCCTGATACTCTATTAATATATATTTTGCACTTTTTATCTCAAAATAAAACAAGGTAAGAATTCTAAGTAAATAAGGACGTTTAAAAAATCCTGATAACTTAGAAAGTTTGGTGGTATAGGAGCATTTACACAATAGACACATTATTGCAGGATGCTGAGTTCTTATTCAACTAACTATAATAAAAACCACACAAGAGACCGTAGAAGATTCTCTGGTTGCCGAGAAAGACTAACACTCCTCCATGAACACTTAATGAGAGAAGTAACTACCCATAACTAACATTCACAACTAAAGAGAGAGAGATTTAATTGCCACTCAGAACTTGTAATTACCCTTCAACATGAAATTATGATGATTAAATAGATGACTGCCTACTACCCTTCATCAAGAAACTCCAACCATTAAATGAGATATTTGGTGGGGAAATGCCCACAACCAATGGTCAAAATTGCCAAAGAGGATTTAACTATCATCCATGTCATCTAGTCACACTTGATCAAGAGACTAAAATAGTTATACTTCAACTTGAGTTAACCCATAACCCAATCCCAAACACAGAACAATTAAATATGCAATACACAGAAAATTACGTCATGAGCTTGGTGGCAAGGACAAATATAAAAATGAATATTGCAAGCAATTCTGAGACTGCCACCAGTTAAACAATTAAGTAGTGTGGAGTTGGAGGAAAGAGATTTAGAAGCCCGTTGTCACAATGGTCAAGGAGCCCAATGTTTCTGGATAGCAATGCAAAAAAAAAAAAAAAAATTGGTTCAACCTAGTGGAGGAAAACGACAGAAAGCACGTAGAGCCCCGAAATATTCGATAATTATTACCACTATCTTTTGCAAGAGAAATAGCCCACTCATTTCTAGCTAAAAGATGGGAAAAAATGTTCAATATCATTTAATTGAAGAGCAATGCTACTACAAGAAGGAAAAAGGTTACTTTTCTCCCTTCACCCAGAAGAATAAGAGAAAAGTTCTTTTTCTCCTTAAGCATGAAATTTTTTTTTATGCAAGATGAATATTAGTCAAAATAACTTATCCCTAACTTATCCACAAATAGTTTAGGAAAACAAGAAATTTATATGAGAAACTAAAGGATATAGATAGGTCAATTTGTAGATCAAGATGATAAAATGTAGGTAGAAGTAAATTGAACAAGTTAGAATAGTGAGCAAAATAATGAATAAGAGTGAGATAACAAGGAATAAAACTCTATAAAAAGAACTTTTAATTCATCATCATCTATCTATCCTTTGTTGATAGCTATAACATCTATAAAGGTATTAGTTACAACTAAAAATGAAATTATAAAAAGAAAATCTAAAATATTTATAAATATTTAAGATACCTAAAATCTACCAAAATAGGAAATAAAATATTAAAATACATAAATAAAGTTAAATAACCTAAATAAAATAAAAATTATTGCAAAAAAGTTCTTCAATTTATTTAAAAAAAAACAAAAAAAAAATTTCTTTAATTGAAAAATTATTTCAAAGTAATATCTTCTTGTTCTGCATCACTTTTTGGTTTAGGTGTCTACTTAGGCTTAGTTAGAAAAGATATTGATTGAGATAGGATTTTGGATCTATCATGTTATGAATTAGAAAAATGTTAGAGTTAGGATTTTGGATCCACATTGCTATGAATTCTGTCAAGACTTCATAAGTTCCTGCAAGCTCCTAGAAACTAAGGCGCCAATTATGTGGGTTGCCTATAAGAATGCCTAAAAATCGTGTCAATAAAATTATTGAAAATAATTATAATCAAAGGTTTAGAGTACCAAATTCCAAAGACCAAAAGGTTCTGCCCAGTGATCCCTAAACCCCCAAAAAGGAAGGAAATCCATCTAACAAGCTGCAAGCATCTTTCAAGTCTTCAACACGTACTGAACCAAATACAGGACTACAACATACGTAAAAAACTAAAAGAAGAAAGTTTATGCAGGAAACATTATAGTTTACCTACTTGGAGTTTGGAGGTAAAAATCTAAAACATCATACTTTGTGTCCCTTACACATCACATCTAAGTAATCTTAAATGTTATATTTAAAGGTCTGATTGTGTCATACAACCAAAAAAATGAGAAACTCTCAAAGCATGCTACTTAATAACTTAATTATGTCCAGAAAGAAATAAAATTACAGAAATATTTGTAATGCTTCCTAAGTAACCTTTACCAAATAGGATTAAGGTAAAAAATATTTTTTCAAAAATATATTAAGCTAAAAAATAATAAAATTAATAAGACAAGAAATACTGCTCCTAATAAGATAGGAAACTAATACTAATATCATAAAAAATATTAATCCTAATAAAATAAGAAATACTATTAATATAACTAGGAAAACTAAATATTAATAATATAAAATCCTAAACTTACTAAAACTATAATAACAACTCCTAGATAACATAATAGTTGTACATTTAATAAAATTGTAATTTCTGATCTATTTAGGTAATCAGTAGCTAATCCATTCCACAATAAGAAACAGACTTGTCTTTTAGTAGTCGCATTCAGTGAAACCTAAAAAATAAATAGTTCAACAGGGATTTCATTTCACTTTTGTGAGCCTAAGCACTGAAATATTTTTAGCAAATCCACAACATAGAGCTCCAAGCAAGTGTTATGACACTGACCCAAACAAGCTCTAGCCGTTTCATATGTCAACCTAAGAAGATCAAAAAGGTTAATCAATTAGCATGAGTGAAGATATTCACATATTCATAAAATACTGCATCTTCCAACTGCTGTCTCATGTAATTGCTCTGTATCTATTGTACTTTAAATTACACAAACACTTCTTGTTGCTAGTGAATGATAATTAAGCACTTAATGAGAGTGAAATCTTTTGAAAGAAAATTCTATCAGAAAGCAATTAAAGAATGTTACAATTGACGATAGTTCCTTACCATAAGATTTCGCTTTTTCTCAACTAGCTCTTCGTTCTCTTTTGGCCTCACAGAAACCACGAGTTTTCTAGATATTCTGTCAGCCATGACCACATTCACTTTGATTCTCTGCAAATATGGAGCATATGAGCATCAACAGCGATTATTTAGATATCAAAAGCAACTTCTTACTTGGCCAATAAAGGATGACAAGAACTTTAATTTCTCCTGGTCATAAATCCTAAGAAGATCTTCCACTTTCATATCATCTGAAATTTTTTCCTCAGATTTTCTTTCAATTTCTGGATCTTGGCCAGAATTGAGAGAGGAATTTTCATTCTTGAGATCCTGGCTTTTAGTGATTCCTAAGTCTTGCCTGTATACAGATGGATCTAATCCCTTTTGCCTCAGCCATGACTCAAAAGCTAGGAACTTCCATTTCGCTGCAAGGTTGCAGTAAGGCAGAAACCCAATCAAAGAGCCAAATGACACCTGTAAAACAATTGTCCAAATTGAGAAAGATCAAATTCGAAGAACATATCAATGTGAACAAAGAAACATTAAGAAAAATAAGGTGCACTTACAACAAATCCTCTTGTGCTGGAGCTTATTAGCTCCACCTCTACTTTTTCCCTTCTCTTAAGCAGGTCTTCTGCCCTCTTCCAATCAGTATCCTTCAGTTTCATATAACAGCAAGAATTACAACATAGTAATTGACTAAAAGAAACAAATTACCAAAAAAGAAATTATCTGACCTCCGAAGCTGATAAAGGAAGACTCTTAAGCTCGAAAGAGTTCCTATAACCTTCAAGAGTCAAAAGATCTGCGTCTTCACTAGTAGGTTTTGGTGTCTCATTTGCAGATTGGTATGGTCTGTAACACAGTATCTCGTTAATGAAAAACCAATACAGAGGAAAATATTTTACACACAAAAGTGAAGGAAGGCACAAAAACCTTTGCGGTTTTCCTTGGAGGGTGGCTGGTAGAGAGAATTGGACACTGGGATCAACAAAATCTTTATCGGATGGATTACCTAGAACAGCTGTCTCCTGTGCAGATTCCTCAGTATTCTGCCCAAGTGGCTGCAATCCTTCAAAAGCCAAGCTCAGTGTTAGCATCAAGCTTTCCAGACTGGTTCAAGAAATGAGGTAAGGGCAGCAATGCACTGAGATAAGACTTGGACTTTAGAATCAACTCTTGCTGACCCAAATGCACATAAGAACCTATATGAATTGTTTAGTGTGAAAAACGTATTCCTCTAATAAAATACTTAATAAGGAAACAGAGGATTACCAACATCATTTTGTGCCTCAGAACACTTCAGAGTTGAACCATCCGGGATTTTGACAGGTTCTTCAACTTCACTCTTTATTGCATCATTAGTTGCAGTAGCATGCAAAGTTTTTCCTTCAGTAGCAACTGTAACTATTGCATCCACATTTCCACACAGCTCTTGTTTTTCTTCAAGCTTTGCTTTCGCTTCAGGTCTTTCTAATAGAGTAAAATCATCATAACCAACTTGCCTGACCTTCAACTCATTACCATTATCAATAGAGCCATCCTCCATGTTACCAGAAGAAGCCTCTTGCTTCTTCTCAAGATTAATCATCACTGGTTCAGGTTTCCTCAACAATGTCATATCACTAAATTTCTCCTTTGATTGTTCACTACTCATTTTCAATGATAAATTTGGTTGGAAATTAAACTTGGATGGCTTATACTGAACGTCATTCTCATTAAACACGGTTGGCTTTCTTAAGATAACATTAGGAGCCTTCCCCTTAGTAGTCTCCGCCTTATTCCCAACAAACCGGTTTGGTTTCTTTCTCTCTGGTGCAGGTTTATGACTAGCTTCAAACTTGATTCCTTTCTTTGGAACAGGCCTAACTAAACTTAAACCATCTGAAGAACTTTTCTTCCCATCGTCCCAATCTAATGGAACATCTTCTATATCAATTAATTTTCCCTCATTCTTATGGAAAGATTTCTCTATTTCAACAAAAGCAGCATCTGGGTTTGCCTTTCTGCCCATTATCTAACAAAACAAAACACATTATTATCGGCTAAAACAAGCAAAACCAGAACTAAGAAGGCAAACCCAGTATTATAAAAGCCCAACAAACAATTTTCATTGCATTCTCAATAAAGTAATAACAGAGTATAACAGAGTTGAATTATAGATTCTTGAACATTACTAATTGGAATAGCACAAATGCAACTAAGCATATCCAGCCAACAGAAATACCCAACTGAGTCTAGAAGTAACAAGAGGTACCTTGGCTAAGGTAAGTTTGGGGTCTTCACCGAGTAAGCGACCAAATTTGAGCTCCATCTGCTCCCATTTGTCAAGCTTTATTTTTTCTTCTCCCGAAGCACGTACCAATAAAGAAACGCCTTTTTTCCTCCTCCGAATTCCGTTTCCTGAGAGCAGTGAAGGAAAAGGCAACCTGTTGCCAGCCAAGGATGTGGCTATGGCAGTTGTAGAGGAGGAGAAAGCCAAAGCTTCCATTAGTTTCTGTTCAAGAACATATGAGTATTGTTAGGTTTCAAATCAACTGTTGATTTTTGAGCTCTTGAGAAATGAATTTTGGAAGTGGAAGAAGAAACGGCTAGTGAAGAAAGTTATCCGGCTCCGTGGAGAAATTATATTGTTGGAACTCTTTACCCAATGAGAACATGCCACGTTGACATGCAATCAGACAACGTACGCGTGGCTTAACGCATTCCGATATATCATTTTCTATGAGGTAAGAGAAATTTTCATCATACCATAATTAAGTTTTAATTTTAAAAGTATAATTATTAATTAATTTATTAACACATTCCGAATTTATTGTTTACAGTTATGACATCCGAATTTTAACCAATCAAAAAATAATAATAACAACTATAATTTCATGAAATGATAAATTGAAAAAATTAAATAAAAAACTTTAATTTGTGTACAATTTATATTTTCATAATTATAATAATAATTATTACAACTTTTGATTTATCTATTTTATTGTTTTTTTTTTCGGTTTTGTTGTAAAGAAAAACAAGGAGAAAAAAAAAATAAAGAACAAAGGGAAAAGAGCATAGGAAAGAAAACATAAGAGAAAAATAAGAAAAAGAAGAAGAAAAAGAAAGAAAAATGGAAGAGAAATGAAAAGGAAAAAGAGATTGAGAAAGAAAAAAAGAAATGAGAAATACAACCCTCTTAATCTATTAGCCTAAACTTTCTAAAACGCAATCCAAACCCTTTATTTAGGCTAAATGAACCCAAACATATTTCAAACGCAAACTCAACATTGTAGCCTCTCAATTTGAGTCGAAACACATGTAAATGAGCTCATTTACACTCTTAAATTAAGCCCAAGATATCAGTTGTTTCATTTCAGATAACCTTATAAATCTTCATTCAACCATCGAGTATGTGGAAAGAAGAAAAAACTAGGGTTTCTTTTTCCTCTTTTTTGAGTCACTTGTAATAAGAAAGAGCCAAAGGCCAATGATGACTACAACACGTTAGGAAATTGAGAGGAAAAAGAGGATGATTATTGCCTTGAGGTTAACATTAAAAAAAAAAGCTCAGAAAAGTGCTTAGAGGCCTGTATTGTAACGTCCCGAACCTTTTTTAAGATCTTGAACGTACACACATCATTTTCAACTAACAGAGCAAAAAGAAATATTTAAATAGTCACAACATGTTATATAAATATTTCCATAAACATCCCTTGTATGTGTTTCCATATTGTAAATACCAAATTATAAGACAACTATGATTGATAAAATTCCAAAAAATAATATTAAAATAAGTGCCAACAACTAAAAAAATAAATAATCATTTGCTTCTTTTTAAGACAAAATAGAAAATTTCTTAATAAATCCTTCACTACTCAGAAAAGGGATCCTAGATGTCCTGATCGGAAAAAATAAATAAATAATGAATAGGGTGAGCTACCAAAAATAATTTTCTATTCTAAGAACAAATTAAAACTTGTAGCAATGACAACTAGGATCGAAGCCTCAAGGAATTGAGAACCACTCTTTTTTTATGGCTAGTGATAAAACAAAGCTGGAAGTTTAATGTAAGATAAAGAATTAAAGTGAATCAACGAAACTTAAAACTGAAAGGTAAAGAATATTATCAACAAGTAATTAAAATAGCAAGCAGTTATAATTGAATTCTAGTTAAAGAATAGTTTTGATTCAAGTTACGAGATTGATCATTGATGCACTAATTGTTTTCTTTAAATTTTAATAAACCAATTCTAATTGTCAGAGACACTCCTTACAATCAATATTTCCTTAATCCTAAATTAACCAAAAGATGCTTGTTGACTAATTCTTGTTAATAAAAAACTACAGAGACACTCATAGAGTTTAGTTTATTAACAATATTAAAATCTAGAAGGACCTTATTTTAATAAATGAATTCAACCGCGTGACTCATTTAAACTAGATTATATATGCTCTTAGTATGAAACTAATTCAACACTAATCATCAAATCAACCTAAACTATTACGGATTTAGGAGTTTGAATGGCAATATGCTGCTATACTGCATGCTCAATGGGCCCTATTAAATCATCAAAAAACAACAATAACAATATCTATATCGAGATATATAAATATTGAAGCTCAAACGATAACAAGAATAAAAATAGTTAGATCTCATAATCCCAAACTGGAATTTCAACTAATCTTTAACTGGAAAAAATATTTGTTCAGCCAATCATGATGAGCTCAATACATAAAATAATGTTTTTATGTTTTCAGAAAGACCCAATCTGCTACTATTGTCGACAATCCTTTCTTCTATGTTTTTTTTCCTATTTAAAGATCGACATGATCAGAGTTTCCAATTGTGAAGATAGGATTTCTATGGTGATTTCGACTTTTTTTTTTGTTTTCCAAAATTATCTTTTACTTGATTTGATTTCCCACTTCCTGGTTGTAACATGATTTTCTTTTAAATTTAAAAGCATTCCAGGATATTAATATTTACTGCTGCTAGAGTCTAAGCCTTGGCCAAGGCTTGTCTGTGTGTGTCTTTATGCCTACTTCCGCTACTAGGACGTGCCTAAGGGTTATTTATGCGTGAATTGGTGTTTTTTGCTACCACGAAAGTGCAAACCTTGCCTAAAGCTTGGTTATGCGTGAACCAAAATCTACTGCTCTTACTGAGGTTTAAGTCTTACCCGAGATTTGTACTAGAACTAATAGCTGCTTCTGCAAAGAATCTGCTCCTGCTGCACTATTTGTCTGAATTTGAGTTTTATCCTTCAACCTACACCAAAACAAAAAAAAAAATTACTCAAATTAGATAGTAAGTAGCCTAATTAAGCATTCAAAATAAATAATAAAGATGTTATTTATGCACATTATCTCTACACTAGCTCAATAAGTATACAATAACCAAGACCGTAATAGCTCATCAAAACGTGTAGAAAACAGTAAAACTACCGATCGAATATAATTTTAATAACATATGTTTTTAATTTATAAATTCTTTCATTTTTCCTATACACAATAAATAAAACATTTCATTATTAATAACAATAGTCATCATAGCATATTCATATTTTAGAAGTCGTACATTTCAATTAAATCAAATCATTCATCCTCTACCATCTTATCTTAGACGTAGAGTTTTATTTACTTTTAATATTTCATAAAATGATACCATTGACTAGTATTATTTAGGACTCATAAGAATCACCTCTACATGTGGATTGTGACATTCCAAATGCTAAATGTAGCATAAGGGAGTCAGATATAGAAATAGATTACAAGTGCATTAAAATAAATTAAATGTAGCGAAATAAATTTTTTACAAATCTCTTACAAAGTAAAATTTGAGTTCCAAATTTTACATCACTGATGCCAAAAACATGAACTCGTATCATCTCAAGGATCCATGGGATCCTCAAAAACTTCGATTGGTAAATCGACAAGTAGGTCATCACTATCATTCGTATCTAGGAAGAGGGACATGAAAAGATGTGAGTTCTATAAACTCAGTAAGTGAAATGATATTTAAACAACATTACTAAGATTTTAAATGTGCTTAAAATTTAAGAAAATATACCGTTAACTACTTACCGTCAAAGATTGTTGCATGTGAGCCCATCTCAATGATATAGAAAATATTTTTATTCTATTTAAAAATTGTTAACATAAAGACATTTATATCAACTACGCATAGAATAGAGAAAATCGAACAAATATGAATCATACTATGACTTCTTATTTCATCTTTTACTTATTCTTCATGCGAAACTGTTCTGTCATATATCTCCTGAGGGTAATAAAGATTTTCGACTACTACGGTAGAATGACAAAGTTATTTTTATCTCAACACATTTACAGCTTGCTAAACCACAACATATTTATGACTTGCCAAACTACAACACATTTACGGCGTACCAAACCAAAACACACTTTATGACCACGATCGTGCAACCACAGTGATCTTACATATAAACTATAACCATGGCCATACATCGCTATAGTAGCCCTACAAATCATATTGTGTAACTACTCTCATCAAACGGTATGTCGTCATCCATAGGGAGTAGTCCTTACACGTCTTTTTATATCAGATAGGGGAGAAATAGAACCCCTCAGAGATAATAGCTTAACGGATTATATCATTGTAAATGTCATGCATAAATATTACGGTGTTAGGCCTACATGTCTATTTTCATAAAATATTCATACATCTTAATGAGAAAATTATAGTATCTCATGCATCACTAATATTCCATCATAGTCGTATCATTTAACAATTTAATTATCAACCTTAAAAATTTACTAAAACATGCAATATTTCAAATTAATTTTTCTAGAAATGCCCATTAGAATGTACAAAAAAATACCAAGATTTCCCTTATCGAAAGTTTGAAGAGTTCTTAAGTTCTTCTTTTTTCGTTTTATTCTTTCTTTCTCTCTTTCTCTCTATCTCTCTCTAGGAAACTCTTAAAGAAGTAAAATGAAGAGGAAATGTGAATAAATTGTGGGGAAAGGGCCCCTATTTATAGAGAAAATGGGTCGTTATATTTTTGTCAAGTGGCACGAATCTGTAAGGAGAGAGGGAGAAAAAGTTGACCGACATGATGTGACGCGACACGACGATTGACGGACATAACTAATGAATAATTAACGAGATGATGATGTGATGACTTGGCACAAAGATTAGGGCACGTTAACCGAGGGACGATGGCATGCTGACCAAGGATGGTGCACGCCTCCCAAGGACGATGCACGTCTTTTAAGGGGTAGCGAGCACAACCCGAGGCGCTTGGGCATGCAAGCCCGCACACAGGCGCGTGCATTGTGATCGCACGCACACTGTGAGCCTCACGCGTTGCGTGGATGGGACGTGCGCACAGGCGCACATCCAGTTGGCCACGTGTGCATGCATGTGCGCAGCACGCAAGGGCCCGCACAAGTGGGGATTTTTCTCGTGGTTCCCGAGGGATTTTTTCTGCCATTTTTTCTTTATTTTTTCTAAAAATCAAAACTTAGTTATAAAATCATATAAATAAAATAATTTTAAATAAATTCTAAAAATATGCATATTTAAAATATTAAATTAAATAGTTAATGACCTTAAGAATCGAATAAATAAGAGTTTTACATAACCACATTGAAGCACGAAGGTGTTAGGATGTTACATGGATAAAAAAAATTAATTGGTTATCTTTATACCCCAACCTATATAAGTGCCACCATCATTGACTGTTCTCACGTCCTAACCAGTATGAGCATCACAAAAATCGATTGTCCCCATACCCCAACCTGTATGAGTGTTACACTCATCGGCCATCCTCATACCCCAATCCATATAAACGTCATAAAAATTGATCGTCTCCATACTCCAACCTGTATGGGCGCTACAGTTACCAGTCATCTTCATACCATAACCCATATGAGCGCTGATAACTGAAACCATAACTGACTAATACTATAACCACAGTAAGGTTCACATGTTTGTCCTGTTACGCTAATTTTCCTAACCTTTAAAGGACACATTCAACTTTATGTCCCCCTAAGTTGATTTTCCTAACCTTTAAAGGACACATTCAACTTTATGTCCCCCTAAGTTGATTTTCCTAACCTTTAAAGGACCCATTAAACTTTATATCCTGCTAAGCTGACTTCCTTGACCTTTAAAGAGCCATTCAACTTTACTCTTAATTCTTCGTTCTTTACTTCCTTAAATCATTTATTCAACCTTATTAGTTCTTATTTTCATATTGTAGTTCTATTCTAACTTTCATCTTTCCTTTACTAATTTACTAATTTTCCAAACCCTTAATTAATGCTAAATTTTATTTATATAATTAGTTTGACACCTTGTCTTTCTCCTAAATTTTATTTATTGTTAGACGTTTATTTAAATTCTTCTTACTATTTTCATTTATTTTTAACATCTAAGGTGAGTATTATCAACTCCCAGTGTTTATTGTATTCATAAAATTTCTAATCTCACTTTTTATATTCACAGATGTTTCTAATGAAATTCCAAAACATCTTCTAAGGTTCATAATACTTAATTTCTTTTGGCTCTAAACCTCGTAAGAATCCTAAACCTCATGATACAAGGGATGACTCTGAGGAATGTATGCTCTGATACCAACTGTAACGTCCTGACCTTTTTTTAGATCTCGAACGTACACACACGATTACCAACTAACAGAGTCAAAAGAAAATATTTAAATAAGCAGAGCAAGTTAAATAAATATTTCCATAAACATCCCTTGCATGTGTTTTCATAATTTAAATACGAAATTATAAGGCAATTACGATTAACGAAATTTCAAAAAAAAAATTAAAATAAGTGCCAACAACTAAAAAAGTAAATAATCCTCCACTTCTTTATAAAACAAAATAAAAAAGTTCTTAGCAAATCCATCACTACTTAGGAGAGGGATCTTGGACATCCTGATCTGTAAAAAAAAAAAGGTAATGAATAGGATGAGGTACATTAGCTCAGTAAAGATATAATAACCAAGATTGTAATAACTTAAAAGCATTATAAAAAACATTAAAACTATCAGTGGATTATATTTTTCATAACATTTGTTTTTAACATAAAAACTCTTTCATTTTTCCCATCGACAATAAATAAAAACATTTCATTATCCATAATAATAGTCCAAAGCATATATTTTAGAAGCCAAACATTTCAATCAAATCAAATCATTCATCCTTTATCATTCTACCTTGGAATTAAAGTTTTATTTACTTCTCATATTTCATCGCGCGATATCGTTGATTAGTATTATTTAGGACTCATAATCCCCTTTACATGTGGATAATAAACAACAATTGGTCGTCCTCATACCCTAACCTGTATGAACACCACCATAATTGACCATTCTCATGCCTCAACTTGTATAAGCGTCATAAAAATCGATTGTTCCCATACCCCAACCAGTATGGGCACCACATTCATCGACCGTCCTCATACCCAAACCCATGCGAGCATCTTAAAAATTGACCATCCTTATTCCTCAACCTGTATAGGTGCCACAGTTACCAGCTGTCCTTATACCCCAACCCATATGAGCTCTGATAACTGAAATCATGACTGGCTAATACCGTATCCACAATAGGGTTCATTTGTTTGTCCTGCTAAGCTGATTTCCTTGTCCTTTATCAGGACCCATCCAATTTTACTCTTAATTCTTCATTCTTTACTTCTTCAAATAATTTATTCAATCTTCTTAGTTCTTATTTTCATGTTGTAGTTATATTCTAACTTTCATCTTTCCTTTACTAGTTTACTAATTTTCCAACCCCTTAATTAATGCTAAATTTTATTTGTTGTTGGATGACCCTTTTTTCTACCTTTGCAACTCTAAATTTTATTAAACCCTTCCTATTCTATGCTTTTATTTTTAACCTCTAAGGCGTGTATCATCAACTCCCAGTGTTTATTGTATTCATAAGATTTTTAATCTCTTGCCCCTTAATTTTCCTAAATTTTTATTCATACTTTGGACCTCATTTTTCCATTCATCATACACCCACTATCATATGCCCACCACATTACCTAGTTCACCTCATAAACACATAATTGCAGTACACACAAAGCCCCATATTATTTATGTTTTCCAATACCTGCACACACACCCTTTTTGCACTCGTGCACATATAAACTTAAAACATTCAATACTACCTATTAATAGTAGTAAAATATTACAAATCAAACATAATCAAAATCAAAACAAGTATACATGAAATAAAAATAGAATACATATTTTGAGATAACAATCTGCATAAGCAAATATATAAATCAAGACACATATAAATAGTTTTAATAGGCTTTATCGGCACCTGCGTAGAATATTTATTTATTTTTAAAATAAATCATAGATTAGTTATTTTAGGGCTAAGGCTTCGGCTAAGCAAACATGGAGGAGGTTAGAGTATCTGTAACTAAAGCCTGATTCGAAAAGGTACCAAAATGCTTACTGGGTTCGAGTCTACAATCCTCTTTAATTCTAGTTACTGTCTGGAGAGTTCCCCTCATCTACAAATAAGGAACACGCATATTAAAAAACAATTAGTTTCGAAAATAAACGTAATACAAAGGGAGAATGGATTTTTACCTTGGACACGTAGTTCTGGATAGTTGGAGTCACCACGCGTCATCACACGCACCGTCACGCCTGTGTCATCAAAGTTGCCACATGATGCCGCATGCGTCATCACTAGAACAAATACACACCATCACCAAAACCAACATGCCGTGTCAAGAATGACTGGAAATCGCCATGAAAATTGCAACACGCCTAGATCTAGAACGGATCTCATTAAAGCTACCGAGATCTGACCTTTATGCGATCCGGCCATCATGGCTTTCTCTTTCCATGTGTAGACCTATCTTTCAGTCGTCGCACCACCCTTACCCATCGTGTTGATTCTTCTCTTTCATTGCGAGCACGGTCACACTGTTGCTTTGATCGGCCTCTTCTTTACCATGCATACAGGGCTGATCGCGTGGTGTTTTTTGGTTGTCATGGATCTAGCCCTCCTTTTTTGTGCATGTCAATATGCTTTTTATTTGTCTTCTTCTTCCTCTTTTTTTCCTTTTTCTTTTTCTTCTTCTTCTTCTTCCTCTTTATTTTTTCTTTTCTTCTTCTTTTCTCCTCCAGTGCATCTCTCTCTTGCTATATCTTTGTTTCGCCACATCTCTCTCTCTATCTCTCTCTCTCTCTCTTTCTCTCTCTTTCTCTCTCTCTCTCTCTCTCTCTCTCTCTCTCTCTCTCTCTCTCTCTCTCTTTCTCTCTCTCTCTCTCTCTCTCCTTCCCTTTCGGCTACCAACTCTCCCTTTGACCTTCCTTTTCTGCCTTGCCCTCTCTCACGCTAACTCTCTACTTTTTTTTCCTATAAGGTTCCTTTTATTTTAGTATTTTATTGTCATTTATCTATTAATTTATTTATATACATATATATATATATATTCGAGATTTTACATGTATATCGAAGAGGAAAAAAGACAGAAAAAAAAGATAGGCAATTAGGCCAAATAACAAGGTGAACCAAAATCGAAAAAAGAAAGGGCACAAAGTGAAGTTCGGGAAGAGTCTTTTTTTTTTTTATGATAGACCTCTATCCAAAAAGTAAAGTCAATTATGGAGTTTTTTTGGACAAAAAGATCAAGGATGGCTGGCAACATAAGATCTGATCTAAAAAGGACGTAACTGAGCATAACTTTGGGGTTTAAAATTTCCCACATGTTTTAAAGACCTCTTTCGACCATAAGAATATCGGAACAACATAATCTCTGGTGGGATGTAAAAAGAAATTGAGAGATATAAAAGGGATAACCAAAGTGAAGGAAAATGAAAAGGAGAATTAAAAAAAGTTTTTCATTCATTTTTGTTCTATATTTTAGGGTGAACCTTGTTTATTTTTACCTCATTTATGCTCTAATTTTATGTATCTCTATTTATTTAGGTGTAAAGATACTCTCAAAGCAAAAAAAAGTGATTTATAGTAAAGTCGAGATAAAAATAAAAAAAAAAGACAGATTATATATATTATACAAATGTAGGCTAGGTGCAATGTAATTTATTAAAAAAACAAAAAAAAAAAGTTCATTTCCCTCCGAGTTTCTATATGCCTCTCATGATTTCTTCACTTATTTGACATTAATTGATTCCATCATATGATTTCATAATTAATAAACTCAATTAATTGCCAAATTTTACTTTCTTTTATTCTAAGTAATTATGTCAATCGAATATTAAGTACGTTTTTTTTTCGCTCTAGATAAGCTTCATGGTTATTTATACCTTGAAAAGAGGATATCTTTAATTTGATGTTTCCAAGGTTCTTATCTAACACATTTGTCGTAGAGACCACCTTGCACGCCTAACTCTTCTAGTTTTATTTCTACCCACTTCAAAATCAAACTCATAATCTTCTTTGTTTTCACTCTTCCACTTGACAAGATCATGCCTCTACGATTAGGATTTTGATGAAAACCACGTTTAAGCATTCAAATTATTGTGGCATTGTGTTTGTCACAAAGGCCATATTCCATTGATCTTCTTTGTTTAATATTTCCTTATTTGTGGACATTTTAAAAGCTGTGAGAAAACATTAGTGAAAAATAAACCTCACATCCTCCCTCATATGTTTGTCCTCACAAGAATTCCCTCCACTTAAGTTTTCACTCTTTTAGGCTTTTTCACAAGATGAGCTTACTCATTCTTGTCTTTTTCCACTCTTAAGCATTTTTTTTAGCTCTTTAAGAATTAATCAAACTCAAATAAAGATTAACTCATGCTTATAAAATTCAACTAAGCACTTAGAAGTAAGGGAAATGACACGAAAAGGAAAAGAAATCAAGGAAGAAAATGAAAGAGACAAGGATATTAATGTTAATTCCAGTAATTAAGTAGATGACTCACTAACTTGATATTTTATTTTTCTCATTCATTCATAACAATTGCAGTCAATTGAAAAGAGATTTGAAATAATAAATAATGTTATAAATAAAAAATATACATTGATGGAGTGAGTAATCTTAAAATAAATTATACAATTATTATATTTTATAAAAATTAAAGTATAATAATAGAAACGATTATCAACATATTCAATTGTAATAAATGTATTTTGACATCTTCTTTCATATATAAAAGAAGCACAAATTCTCTTTTTATAAGAATATTTCATCAACTAAAGTTTCAAACTTTTTGTATATAATAGTTAAATAGAGATAAGAAGTAAGAGAAATAAAAATTTTATCAATTAGTCTCTCAATCAAATTACATCTGCATTATTTTCGAGTATTATGTAGTTTTAACTTTATATTATTTTTATTTTTTTAAAAATATATTGAATTCAATAAAAATGACTTCCGCGTCAAAATTTATTACAATCAAATAAAAAAAAAAAAGCTTGAAAAAAAATTAACAACCTGAATTAACTTTTTAGAGACAAAATTTTAAAGCAATCAATTCCAAAAAGAAAATCTCAAATTAGATACCACTTATGTTTTTGTTTGTGATGACAAATTCCTTTCTTTTGTTTTTGTTTTTTTTTTTTTGGCTTTTTTGTGTTTTTCTTTTTTTAATCAAAATTACACATTTCTTTGCATTATAAATGCAAAAAAATCAAATGAAAAAAAAATCAAAATTTAGGAATAGATGGAAGAAGATAGTGACTAGATGAATTAATATTTGATATTTAGAAGCAGATACCAAATTAAATATAATAAAATAAACGACAACTAAATAAAAGATTAACCTTAATTTTAAAAGTAAAGCTCCAATACCAAAATGATAAAAACCCATAAGGATTATGTTCTACCCACTGTCAACGATGTATTCTCGCTCTAAGAAACCAAAAATCTGATTTGACTCCTTTCTAAAATAAAATTTCTCTCAAATTCATTGATTGATTTCCTAAATGAAGAAGAAATATTTATAGACAACCAAATTGTAACAAGTCTAAAAATACACCTAATAGACCTAGGAAATTGAAAAAACATCTTCCTGATCAATCACGTCAAAAGATGTAAGGGAAATACTTAACAGATACATATAACTCATATTACGACACTAATCGTTAGAAAAGCCTGTAACTTTTCGCTGGCTACCAAAATGGGCGCTACAGTGACGCCATAGTCGCTAGCAAGAAATCCAAGTGAATACTTTTCAATTATCGACAAAACCCAGAACCCCAGAGAAAAACCACTGTTCGGGAACAGAAAACCCTTAAAATTAGGGTTTCAGGGTCTAAATCGATGTCGACGGAGAGGCCGAAGGAGGCGAACATGCAGGTTGTGATGGCGGCGGAGAAGCAGAAACCGGGTCTTCCGCCGCGTCATCCAATGTCCTTGGCACCGGCGATGGTGGCTGGGGGATCCACGGCGATTGTGGAGTACACTGGTCCGGTGTTCGAGGAAGAGGAGGAGGATCTGGAGGTTAAGCTCAGACGTATTATAGAAAACGTTCCTGTCCGCGTCAGTAACACGTCCGGTAGTTCTGCGGGTTCGGGCTCTGGTGACTTCCACCAGGTATTCTATGATCTAGTTCTCAACTGTTCTGATCTTCAAGTTCAGTCTGTTAAAAGATTAATATAAAAAGCATAATTTATTTTATTTGTTATTTTGAATTCAAATAAGATTTCTCTCTTAATTAAATATCATATAGTTATCCGAAGCTTATCTTTTAGAAGATTTAATTTGTCTTTTAGATATCACGTATTTAGTGATACTCTTATTTTTAGAAGATTAGTTTATATGTAAGCCTATTCAAGTTTTTTCTTTGGGTTATTATTTGGAGGATAGTTTTGCTGTTTGAACTGAAAGTAGATAGCTGTTATTTTCTGCTGTATGACTTGGGGAATTTAATGTTGAATTCATGATATCCAGGGTAGTTGGTGGATCTAGATAAGTGTTGTAGCTATTGGAAAACATTCTGAAGGAAAAGTGATTATGTAGTTCTTATGAGAAATTTACTGGAATTTGATATTTTCATATGATATTAAATGAATAGTACTCTAAATTGTAGTCAGTGTGTTGATTTTGCTATGATGAGGAAACCAAATCAGATCGGAGGCAATGAAGTGTTTCCTCTTCTTTTGTTACTTGGTCATGGCAGAGGTCATTGTTGTCTTATTCAAAACTTCTTTGTTCACGAACGTGTATGTGTATTATATTGTTGTGTGAGTTGGGTGATATACTGAATATTGGCCATTAACCATGCATATATCTTAATTGCTTGAAGGATTTACTTTAATTTCAAGCAAGTGTGTTATGGTTAGCAGAAGAGGGTAGCATTTTCAGTTATCTTTTGCCTTGTTTTCTGTCATTGTTGAATAGATGAGATTGTTTTGGGACTATGGACAAAATGTCAGATTCTTGATTAATTTTTCCTGCTTGAACTTGGTTGTTGTTTTCTTCTCTTTGTGTGTGCGTATGTGTGTGTGTGTCTCTCTGGTATTTGACCTTGTATTTGGCTTTGGAACTGGGTGAGTTATTGTAAGTCATGTCTTATGTCAATTATCTGCAACGGTTACTTGCAGAAATTCTGGTTGGTTTGAGCTTATTGCTCGTAGATTCTAGTATCTAACTGTCCTCAAATGGTGGTAATTTAAGCATTGGTGACACTTTCATCTGATTTTTTTCAGAATTTTTTTTACTTCATATTCTGCATGTTTGAATTTAGTATCTGCTTTCCTAGCCCCTTCAAGCATTTTTCAGATAAAATGATGCCACAAAAGGATCTGGCTGACCATTCATTAGGAAGAAGGCTTGAACTGAATACTTTAGTTGAGGAAGGTGAGCCATGAAGAGATTAGAAATGTAGATAACCATTTTGTATTTAATGATTATTGTAATAATTAAAAGCACATTTGACTGATGGGTTTATTTTTACCTATGGCTAGATTGTCATTGTACCTATTTGAACGTGAAATTATATCTGTTGTCATCATTTATTTTCACTAGGGTCAGAGGACAAGAATCTGGACAGAAGTTATAACTGGTTTGGTGCTATTGGACTTGTTATATGACTTTTAGTAATCTTCTGCAATTCTGCTTGCCACAGTATCGGCAGATGAGACGGAAAGAGCAAGACCGGCTTGCAAGGATGGATGCTGACTACCAAAAAAGGAAAGAGCTGGCAGAATTCAATATGAGAAGAGAAGAGAGATTGAAAGCCACAGAGGAACGCACAGCCAAAAAACGTTTGAAACGCCAAAAGAAAAAGCAGAGAAGGAAGGAGAAAAAGAGTAAAGTAAACAACGAAGTAGCGGAGCAGCAGAAAGAAGCTTCATCAGATGAGGAGGAATCTGATGATGGGGGCGGATGCTGCTAAATGAGTATGCCTTTTTTTTTTTTTTTTTTTTTTTTTTTTTTTTTCCCTCTACTTCTTGCTCTATTTGACTTCCCATCGGCGTGTCCATGGAACTTGGCACATTTTAATTAGCCCTTTTTTTAGTTAGCTTGAATAGATTGAAGCAGGATTCATAGTCCTTGTACCCGAGCTATAGTTTAACACTAGATGACAATGAAAAACGAAATGCGGTTTATTTTTTATACACAAAATATTTCTATCCTTAATGCTAAATTGATCTTTGTGGTTGGATGGAGTCTTGATCCATCTCAGTTGGAGTTACTTGCATAGGTTTTTATATCTCCAGTAGGGGGGCCAAATTACATTAGCAACACTTAAATGATCAAATCACATAGTTGCCTTGTCCAGAGTCTTGTATCTTTAGTCTATAATTAAAGTTAAATATTGATGAATTTATTATATAATGGTGTTAGTTAAGAGAAAGAAATGGGATTGTTATACAGATCAATTACGAACTTGATTTATTAGGTTCTTTTTGTTGAAAATCAAATAAAAATAAAAATTTTGAGGCTTTATGCATAAATATAAATATCACTTTGTGTTTTTCTATAGGTTTGTGACTGCAAAACTGGATGTTGTTTAGCTTAACTTAACTTTTTTTTAACGTAACATTTATTTTTTGAAAATATAAAACTTTAAGAATTTAAAATATTTGATAATATATATATTTAGTGATAAATAAAGTGGTTTTAAAAAATTCAAAATAAATAAAAAAACTAATATTAATATTACTCTGAGTTTAAATATTTCATAGTTCAAAATGTTTTCATTAACTTTATTTAATTCAATATCAATAAGCCACTGTAAAGTTAATTATTGTTATTGTTTAAATGACATTATTTGATTTTTTGTATATGGTTGTTAGTTGTATGAAATTATTTTATTTGAATTATGTTATTTAGATTATGTTAATTAATGTTATGTAAAGATTTATTGCTTAGGTAGGCTTAAATATATTTTCGGTCCTTGTAATTTATTTTTTTAATTAGATCATTATAATTACGTCTTTTATTTTCTGGAGAAGTAAAGTTGGGTTTAGATTGATACTAAAATTTGAACCTAAAACTTCTCTTTTCTTAAATCCATCCATATGGTTTTTAATTATAATTAAACAAAAACAAAGAAAAATAATTCAATCCTGGTATGAACCATTAATGTTAAATAAAGGGGAAATTTAAGTGTAATGCGTATATAAAAATATTCTAACAATTCAACGTAATAAATTTAAGCACAAATTATTAAATAATTCTTTGATATTTAATACTTGTTACGATTTAATTTTTAATAATTTTTTATTACAATTTGATACTTTAGGTTCTTTATTTCTTATAAATTTCAGTTTTCTTTAATTTTTTAACCGAAAAGTTAGAATGATTATGTTATGTTTGAATGTTTTAAAAATAATTACTTTTACTAATTAATTAAGTTAATAATTTATAATAATAAAAAAATAACAGAATTAAACGTAATTTTATTAATTTAATTAATTAATTAAAATTATTTTATTAAAAAAATTTAATATTAAAATATGAACTAATTATTTTAATTTTTTCTGTTAAAAATTTAAAAAAAAAATTAGTCGTTTTGTTATGAATTATATTTTTTTTAAAAAAATATTGAGAACCAATTTTTAATAAGTACCAAATATTAGGCACTAATTTGGTAATTTGCTCTAATTTTAACACATTATAATTTTATTATATTATATCAAAACTAAGAGTAAAAAAAAAAAATAATTTAATAAAGAAATAATTACTAATTTGGTTAAATTAAGTGAGATGGCAAAGCGTAGGCTGCCAGAGTTCGCTTCCTCCTCTCTCTCTCTCTCTCTCTCTCTCTCTCTCTCATTACTTGTTTGGATATGTAGAAAAAGAATGGAAAAAGGGACAAGAATGTATGGGTGGAAATAATCATGTTTCATGTCAAGAAAGATTAAGTGGGTACTGGAGATGACCGTTGTAACGCCCAATAATTTTAGAATTTTATTATTATTATTATTAATTTTATTTTTATTTATTTTATTTATTTAGTTTATTTTATAATTTTTAAATTTTAATTGATTTATTTAGTTTAATTTAATTTAACTTAATAAAAATAAAAATAATAATAATTGTAAAATTGGATAAAAATATTATTTGGATTTAATTGAAATTGATTTTGGGAAAAAAAGGTAAAAATTAAGATTCTGGGGGTATTTTTGAAAAGAAAATCGGAAACCGGGGGTCAAAACGCAATTTAGAAAAATTGCGCCCCGTCAATGCCACGTCAGCAGCCACGTCAGCGGCCCAGTCAGCAACCCTGGCCAACCAGGACCTGCCGCGTGGTAAGACCACGTTGACCCGGGAACGGGCCACGTGGGTAATCCGCGTGCGCGCGATTGGACGGCCCAGATTTAATCAAAATGGATGGCTGTGATCAAAAGGCAAAAGGGTATAAATAAAACCCCCACACCTGACCACAAAAACCCTAGCCGCCTGCCCTCGCCGGAGAAGACGAACCAGACGCCAGAGGAGCCGGCCGCCGCCACCCGCCGCCGCACCGGGGAGTTTTCCAACTGCCGATCGAGGTAAATTTCATACCCCCAGCTCGTTTTTCCACGCTGAGTTTCCCTGTAGCCAAATCGGAGCCAAAATCCAGGCCAAACGGCCGGAAAACACGGCCAAAACTCAGCGGCGCCGCCCCACCCCTCCTCAGTTTTTGCCTCCGATGAGGCCCTTCACGGCCTCCGTTTGATACAATTTTTATATCACCGTGATCACCATTCTTTTCTCTACAGGTTGATCGGAGCCAAATCACCAAAACACGAACCTCGCCGGAGAGCCGCCGCACCCGAGAGCACCGCCGCTGGTAAGCTTCGGTTTTTCGTAATTTTTTGGCCCTCCAAGGGCCCTAGGGTTTTTTTATCGCAGGGACCGATGCAAGTATGGCCGAATTCGGCCGAAAACGGCCAACCCGAGGCGAATCGCCGCCGCAAGCGGCGGCGCCGTCGCTGGAGCACGGCGAAGCCGCCGTGCCGGAATTGCGATATTGGCCGAAAGGGGCCCTGGGTCTAATTTGAGATTTTTTGGAACATGTGCAGGTACCAGTAGTGCGTTTTAGTTCCCCGAAAAAAATTCAGGGGAAAATTAGGGACAGCTTGTAGGCGCACTGTAGAGCCGTATTCGGACTCCGAAACAAGTAAGGACCCCTCACCCTATTTCCTATCACGTATTAAAGTTCAATAAATGATAAAACGGTATTTCATGAATCAACAGATGTGTGAAATTGTTTAAGGTCGCTAATGGAGCTCGAGTCTGGTGTGTTTGTCGGTTCGCTGTTGTTTGGCCTATTTTACGGTTTTAAATGCAGTATGAGGTCTGATGTTTTCATTTCATAGTTTCGTGTGCATATATTACTGTTTTATTGATTATGGGTGAATGACTGAGAACCCGATGTTGTATGTTGTCTTGTTTGACATAAAATACTAGTTTGCTTGTTTGTGTGTGAATTGATGGTGCTAACTGAGGAAAAGGGGAATGAAAGGTTATGTAAATAGATAATTGTATAATGTGGTCAGCCTGACTAGATATCCTGGGAGATGGTGGACGGACCGGGTCCGTAGGGAACCCTACCGGGATTGTGGTCTCTCATACCGAACGGGATATGGAGACCTTATGTGTTTTGGCGCCCATACCGGACGGGGTATGGGGACGGCCCGTTTCACCCTCATACCGGACGGGGTATTGAGGTTTATAGTTTTGGTGTCCATACCGGACGGGGTATGGGGACGGCCCTGGAATCTGATTACAAGTGTTAAGGGTTCACGGGTAGCGGGACCCCTATGGATCCCCATGGATACTAGTAGGCTGGTAAATGAGGAAAAATATATTGTGTAATGATTGAATTACAAAAGGCGTGATAAGTATTATGTTATACAGTTCATATGATTTTACGATGATGATAATGTTATTGCTTTCGTATATTGTTTTATGAATTTCATCGAGGTAAGTGGATAGTAAAGGATTTTATTATTGATAAAAGAATTTGTGGTAAATTATGCTCCATTGGTCTTTTTGTGTTTTCTACCCACCTTTACCTCCGTGACGGTGAGCTAGTGTGATGTCTTTACTGGGCTGGTGTAGCTCATTCCTTATTTAATCATTTTAGATCAGGAAGACATTG